>NC_084598.1:41406230-41495248 GCF_033807715.1 Cololabis saira
CTACGAGTATTAGGGCCAAACTAAGACAAAAAAAATAGGAAATTACGAGAATAAAGTCATAATGTTGCGAGAATAAAGTCGTAATAGAATAAAGTCTTAATATTATGAGAATAAAGTCGTAATATTACGAGAAAGTCGTAACATTACGAGAATAAAGTCGTAGTTTATGAGAATAAAGTCGTAATATTATGAGAATAAAGTTGTAATATTATGAGAATATAATTTATGAGAACTCTAACAGGAAGAGCATCTTCTCCCTGTGTTAAAATGCGGAATATTGAGCATCTAGTGAAGTTATATTTATAATATATTTAATATTACGACTTTATTCTGAAAATATTATGACTTTATTCTCGTAATTTTACGACTTTATTCTCATATTTATTATGACTTTATTATCGTAATTTCCATTTTATTTTCGTCTTAGTTTGGCCCTAATACTCCGTCGTAATAAACCAACCTGTAGTTGAAAAAAATAAATAAATAAATCTACTTTATTCCCATTAAGTCCAATGGAAAGTTTCTAATTTAAAAAAATCATACACTTTGCAAGTCTACTTGTGAAAACAGAATACCTTCTAATGTGTTTCAAAGAGTATAGATAATGACAGACTGCTACATGTAGCCTTCTTTAAGATTACAAATCACAAAGATTGTACTCGGAGGATACGTCATTAACAGTTTCATATTAGTTTTTTCGTCCCCCCCTCCCCCCTAAATCCAAGACAAGCTCTTAGAAACACCAGACCAGTAACCTTGAAACATTCAGATGAGTGATAAGGAATGCACAGTTCACTGCATCTCCACGCTGAGTGGATCAGATCTTTCTGTGAATATTCACTGAACCTAAAGGAAATATGAAGTCTCTTGACTTACACGGTGAGGGGCTGCTTCCATTTGGGGCTGTGGGTGTTGTTGCATTTCTCGGTTTTCTTTGACTGACCGTCAACTGTCAGTTCGACGTAAGGACTGGGACCAAACCAGTTCTTCTTGTTTTCTTTAAGTTTAGCTGATAGCACTGAGAAAGAAAGAAGAGACCGTTTTAACGCAGCCAGCCAGAACCAAAACATGGAAATTTATCAGGAACAAGGAAATAAACATACATGTCAATTTCTAAATTCATTGTAACTTAATAGAAGAACTACCCAAAATGCTCAACATCCACACATTGTTATACATAAACTTTAGTACAGCAATTTTATTTAAATACAGTGAGGTGACACCTAAATATGAAGGAAACATCAAAAAGGACGTCATTAAGGATGTCCCAACAATTACAAAAACAATGTAATTCAGAATAAAACTATTATTTTGCTGTATTTTCTGTTTTGTGCCTGAAGGACTTGCACACTTCAGAGATTAACTTTACTTAGCCATACATGAAGGATTCCTGCGTAATACAGTTTTTTTTTTTTTTTTTTAACTATAGAGTTCATTATGGGAAGCTAAACTTTTTTATGTTTAAATTTAATTTTGAACCTCACTTTGCATTTAAACTAAATTTCAGACTACACTATTTTATGCCCAATTTGCCAGTCGGCGCATCTACCAACTGGCCAGAGGTAAATAGTTATGTGTGCACAACTCAAAAGATAAATCACAGACAGTTGGCAACATAATAACCAAGATCTAGGATGCTTAATATCTGGAGTCGATGGAGGGATAAACATTTGAGCTACAGCCAATTAGAGAGCAAGGCATTGGGTGATGTCACTATGAGAAGGGAAACCCACAAAGCCAGAGACAGATACAGTAAATGTTTAAGGAAACACAAGCAGGAATCTTTGCCCCTGTCCCAATACTCCCCCTACCCCTACTTTTCAGCCCTACCCCTAAATTTTGCACGTTCCCGTGAGGGTAGTGGTGTCCCAATTCCTCTTTTCACCTAGGGGGAGTGTGCTTATTTAGGGGTAGTGGATATGAATCTAGCCCTTCAGAGCGAGGGTTTTCAGATGCTCCCTAGATGACCAAGGGCTAGAAAAAATTTCCGAGAATGCTTTTCATCATCATTTGCGGACTGGATCTAAAAAAAAAAAACATGGCGGACATTTCTTATTTTTTAGTGAATAAAATCCATATTTTGAGTTAGTTTCTGAATAAAAATGCGTTTTGATTAAATTTCTAGCGAGAAATATATATTTTACTTTCATAATATTCACTCAGTGAATGTACATTATCACTCGTTTGCCCGTTGTTGCAAAGTCTTTTTCAAACCTCGCCAGAATAAAGGCTGATTTATGGTTCCACGTTACACCAACGCAGAGCCTACGGCGTAGGTTACGCCGTAGGCTCTGCGTCGATTTAACGCAGAACCATAAATCAGCTCCCGAGCCGGCAGGCAGAAATCCCGAAATTTTCGGAGCAAATTTCTTAACAGGCGTAGCTGCAACTGTTAGATTTCATCTATTAAACCAACATTTATCTTCCTAAATGATTTATTTCAGACAGCGGTAATTCTCCACAGAGCTGCAGGTTTCTCCCCCGGGACGACTGCGCAGGTTGACCCGGCGATCACGTCTGTACGTGAACTGCTGCTGCTGCTGCGCCCCGGTCTCATCATCGCCGAAAACATCGGAGAAAATTTCTTAACAGGCGTTATTTGGATAAACTGAGCCCAGGTTGGGGATCTTAACGGTTACTTTTACGCCTGAAAAAATATTAAAACTCAATAAAGTGGCATATTAACAGCGCTACAGCTGAAATTAAAACAGCTTTTGGCTCTCAGCTTCCTGATTTTAGGGGTGGTGCTGAAAGTAGGAGTAGTGGGAGTATTGGGACAGGACCCTGGGGAGATTTCAAGAGCCCTAAAATCTGTCCCTTCTGTTTTAGGGGTAGTGGTAGAAAGTAGGGGGTGTATTGGGATTGGCCCTTTGTTTATGTTTCTATCTTTATTCTATTTTCAGGTAATCTTTTCCTGTTTTGCATGTGATTACTCCTCATTTCCTGCACGTTTGTTGATATAACACACTGCCGTCAGGCTCGAGTAACGCCCACATCACAGACCAGTCGCGTAGTTTGAACACCACACCGACTTCAAGACTCTTGTCAGAACAGCACAGAGATCTGTAAACTGTGAAAGCCGTGTACTGTAGAACAGCTTCATAATTTGTGCTCACACGGACTCAATAGGACCTGACTCAGCTCTAGGTTTAGAGCTCTTGAGGGATAAAGTCAGTTTAACCACTAATTCAACGGATTTAGGCCATTATGTCCTCACATACAGTTCTACTGCGTGCTTCCTTCTTCACAAGATCATTGTGGCGGTGCGTGTGTTAATTAATTCAAATTAAAAAGTACTTTATTAATAATGGGAACTTTCAGTTGTTAAAAAATATTTGGGAGAAGGAAGCTAATTTTAAATTCATCCACAAATTCTACTTAACTCCAATAAAAATGCATAAAATATCAAAGGATATTTCGTCAAAGTGTCCCAGATGTAAAAAGATGGAGGGGACATTCATGCATATGTTCTGGGAATGCGACCGTTTACAAAAATATTGGAATTCAATTCATTATTGGAATTCAATTAATTCCCTTACACAATTAATCCTGGACAAAAAATTTGATTTAAGCAGTAGTTTATATTTATTAAATGACACATATAATTTACAACTAGATAACAAAAAATTCAGGACATTAATTTTGATCACTTACTTTGCAAAAAAATGTATAATTTTATTTTGGAAGAACGATTCCTCGCCATCTTATAAGACTTTCATAGATCAACTCACAGCATTTCTACCATTAGAAAAACTAACATTGGAAAAATATAACCGTGACCATCTTTTTAAGAATTTTGGTTCCCATTATTCTCTGGTTTAGAGATCTTCATTGTACGCTGAATGCTGTTTTATTGCTGTCATTTACTTTATGTATCTTATGTATCTGTAGGCATTCGAGTTTTGATGCCCCTACTGTTACTTACTGATGTTATTTTCCATATTTGTATTCACTCACTCCCCCCCCCACATTATTTATTTTTATTTATTTATTTATTTCTTGTGTATGTTTTCGTGCTTTTTTTGGGGGGGGGGGGGGCCTACCGTCATTACGGATGTTTATAATTGCCTTTGTTTTGTGAAATAAAAAGATATAAAAAAAAATAATGGGAACTAAATTCAAATTGATTAAAACTTGCAAACATTATAAAATCAAAACCACAGGTGTACCCAATGACAATAACCCCGAGGGATACAATAATGGAATCCTCTTTTGTTTGATTTTTGCATTTGTTCATTACCGCTGTGAAAAAACACACATAATTTAAACTGAGGACTGGACTTTAAGATCAGTCCAGACTTGATAAAAGTGAAGACTTTACCAATGATTTGCAGCTGTGCCTTCAGAGGGTAACCATTGGAAGTGCCCGACTTGGTGACTCCACTGGCCATGACATAAGGCTGGGAGGAGAAGCCTGCAACAAAGAAAACGCATAATTACAGTGGAGACAAATACATTTTCCACTGTTGCGAGGTTGCAATAAACAAATGAAATGCTGAGACCAACAATGTTGAGGACACAGTAAGACTTGGGAGGGAAAAAAGCCCTTTAACTATTGAAGTAGACATGACATATTTTTGTGAAAACAATAAATTCTTGGCTTAAACATCACTGTACGTTCAAAAAGATGAATGAGGTGTTTTCAATCCCAATGCAAAATAAATATGGTGTATCGCAGATTTGCAAAATCTAAATAGCAAGATTTTATTTTGTTGAGGATATTTTTATATAATTATGTGAATATTTTGTAATCATTTAACACCTAAGTAAAACATTTAACTAGGGCTAATATTGAGAGTGGAGAGAGAAAGAAAGAGTGGAAAAAAACACTGGCCTGACACACCACACGGGTAAGGGAGGGGGAAGTCCACTACACCTGCAGCCCGTGGCCTTGAGTGACTGTGGCAAAGGTGAGAGGCAAACTAGGAAGAATATGAAAGCTGTGACATCATGACATCATGAGAAATTTCTGGCGAATTTATCAAATCGGTGCCTAGAAAGTACAGAAAACGTTGTATCTGATCTCAGACTGGGTATATAAAGAGGAGTCCGGAGATAGGTTTTTCAGAGTTTTCCTTGGACCGCGGAACTTGCGATGCTCTCCTGTGAACGTCTTGTTAAATTGTACTTTTTTTGCAATAAAGGACCTTCACAGTATTTTTTGGATGAATGCCAGCCGAAACTTTGACTCCTGTGTTTTCTTCAAGTCCACGGATAAAGGAAAAACTTAGACGATTTTGGAATAATGGAAAATTATTGTGGAGATCCCAAAAAGGATTTTTTCTACAATTTTCAGGTATACGTCATAACTAAGGCTGAACAATCGAAATTTTATTTTAAAATGTGGCCTTTTGTAAATCCCGTAGGCTGCAGTTTCATAAGATGCTATGCAGCATATCTGATGGAGGTTAAAACATCATTGGAGCTCACTGGTTTTACAGAGTCGCAATTTTCTGTAGGGGAAGCATAACATGCAACTGTAATTTTCAGAAGAAATAGTCACTGTTCAGCTGAGAGGAAAAGTAGAAAACACCAATCCAAGAGAAAAAAAATTACTTCTGCTGTATGGAGGAGCTTTGGACTGAAAAGGGAAGTTGTAGAGCTACGTAAAACCTAAATAAATAAATAAAATATAGTTACAACAACAGCCAGCGCCACAAACTACTGCAATCATCTGAAAAATAACCAAAATCTCCATCCACTGATGTGATTTCTGCTAAATCAATGATGCACACTAACATTTTTGAGTTGTTTGTGACAGTAACAACAAGTCAGATAATCAACTTCATTAACCAACTTGTCTAAATATTTCCTGTGTATCAGCACAGTCAGCAAATATTCATTTAAAAACCTTTCGCATATATTTTATAAATGTTTCGATATTTGTGTAGATATTTATGTTTATGTGTATATGTTGAAAGGGATAGTTATAATTATGTAATATATGTAATATATTTATTATGTAGCATATATATATTTATAGGTCTATTTATGTATTTTATATAGTGTATATTTATATAGATTTATATAATATTTGTATTTTCTATATATTGATATAATATTTATATTTTCTATATACCTATATGGATAATTATGTAGTAATAGGCATTTTTACGTAGTATTTATATAGACTATATTTATATGGATATTGTGTAGATATAATAATAACAATAATGTAAATTCATAGTTATAAAGGGGTAGGAACTAGGAAAAAGGGTAAACTTCTTCCTACTCCTTTTTTCGAACATACAGGACTGTCTCAGAAAATTACAATATTGTGATAAAGTTCTTTACTTTCTGTAATGCAATTAAAAAAAAAAAAAAATGCCATACATTCTGGATTCATTACAAATCAACTGAAATATTGCAAGGCTTTTATTATTTTAATATTGCTGTTCATGGCTTACAGTTTAAGATTAAGATTCCCAGAATATTCAAATTTTTTTTAGATAAGATATTTGAGTTTTCTTAAGCTGTAAGCCATGATCAGCAATATTAAAATAATAAAAGGCTTGCAATATTTCAGTTGAGTTGTAATGAATCCAGAAAATCACAATATTCTAATTTTCTGAGACAGTCCTGTATGTGAATGTGAAGATGTTACTGTTTATTTTTATTTTTTTATACATGTTCGAAATAAAAATTCATTCATTCAAAAAAAATTCCTTCATAAAAGTACTTTTCTACAGCATGAAAATAGTTGAGATGGATCTGAAAAAGATGGATGTGCCTGGACTCTCCCTTAGCGATAAGGTGAGAAGCTTATGGAGAAGGGGCTCGTCCACAAGGCAAGGCAAGGCAAGGCAAGGCAAAGCAAATTTATTTATATAGCACAATTCAACACAAGGTGATTCAAAGTGCTTTACATTGACATTAAAAGCGGCAAGACATAATAACAAATAGGTAAGAATAAGAAAAGAAGTAAAATAATAAAAAGCACAAGCTGTTAAAAAAAAATAAGGGCAGTAGAGTACAGCAGGTAAGTTTAATTTAAGAGTACGCTTGAGTAAACAGTAATGTTTTTAACCCTGATTTAAAGGATCTACAGTTGGAGCAGACCTCAGGTCTACAGGAAGTTTGTTCCACCGGTGAGGAGCAGAATAACTGAACGCTGCCTCACCTTGCTTGGTTCTGGTTCTTGGGAACCACAACAAACCAGATCCAGATGAACCTCAGGGGTCTGGGAGCTTCATAGGAACTAACAGATCAACCATGTATTTTGGTCCAAGACCATTCAGTGCTTTGTAGACCAGCAGTAAGATTTTAAACTCTATCCTTTGACTCACTGGAAGCCAGTGTAGTGATTTCATGACCGGTGTAATGTGGTCCAGTTTCCTGGTGTTTGTAAGGACTCTGGTGGCAGCGTTCTGGATCAGCTGCAGCTGCCTGATTGATTTCTTGTTAAGGCCTGTAAAGATGCCATTGCAATAATCCAACCTACTGAAAATGAATGCATGAATACGTTTTTCCATGTCTTGTTTAGACAGAATACCCTTAATTCTAGCAATGTTTTTTAGGTGGTAATAGGCAGATTCAGTGATAAACTTTATGGCTGTTGAAGTTCAGATCTGAGTCAATAATTACACCAAAATTTCTGGCTTGATTCGTAGCTGTCAATGACATGGAGCCAAGGTGAGCGCTGATCTTGGGATCTCTCCAGATGAGGCGGCTGAAGTGGCAAAAGGAAGCCGGGGCTTTCCTGCTCAGGCTACTTCCCCCCCGGGACTCGGCCAAAGGTCTGAAAAATGTGGATATTTACTTCACAATAGCTGATTTATGGTCCAATAGGATGACAGTCACCCTTGTATCACTCCTGCACGTCACTGATAATGAAACACCATGCTTTACTTTCATACTCCAAACCTGATTCTGGCTCAAATGTTTAGGCAGAAGTTTTGTTTATTGGAGTTCTGTGTTTGGTTCCTGAGCAACAACAAGAGCTGTGCAGGGGTTCGTGGAAACCTTGCAGATGGATGAGAATACACTTTGAACAATACCATCTCCTATTGAAGGAAATTGTATTATTCATGATAATATTCTTTATCATTTTCAAGTGATAAACTGGAGAATCTGGAAACTAGAAACAGTTATCTACAGGACTGTCTCAGAAAATTTGAATATTGTGATAAAGTCCTTTATTTTCTGTAATGCAAAAATGTCATACATTCTGGATTCATTACAAATCAACTGAAATATTGCAAGCCTTTTATTATTTTAATATTGCTGATCATGGCTTACAGCTTAAGAAAACTCAAATATCCTATCTAAAAAAATTAAAATATTCTGGGAATCTTAATCTTAAACTGTAAGCCATAATCAGCAATATTAAAATAATAAAAGGCTTGCAATATTTCAGTTGATTTGTAATGAATCCAGAATGTATGACATTTTAGTTTTTTTAATTGCATTACAGAAAATAAAGAACTTTATCACAATATTCTAATTTTCTGAGACAGTCCTGTAATGTCCACTTTAATTATTAAAAAAAAAGAAGTACATGATTATGCTCCATATATAACTGAACTATCAACCTTGCTTATTCAAATATCCACTAATTTTCTGTAAATTACTGGAATTATAGGAGAGATGACAGGCTTCTGTTCTGTCCCTAAATGGCAGTCATTTAGATGTAATAAATGACCTCTAATGAAGATCGTAAATGTGTACTTGTACAGCCTTCATTCCAGCCATTCAACAGGCCAGGAACAGTTGTATTGTTTTTTTCCCATTTGAATCTCACAGGGATTTCTAGGTTATATTTAAAATACAATACAAGGAAAAAGACTATAATTATCCAATTTAAATTTAACATCACTGCACCACAATCACAACCTATGAGGCAAGGTCATTGATATGAAGTGTATAGCCAATAAAAGCATGTAGATATTTATTCTCTTGAGGCGGTATCCACTCCATTTACATCACTACAGCTTACATGTCCCTCCCAGAATCTATCTTTACCACTTAGCAGTACAAAGACCGGTTCACATCTGTATTCAAAGCAGCAGCAACAACAATACTGACTGACTGTAAAGTCAAACATGCAACACAGAGCTTAAAGTCAAACGGGAATAACAGTGAGAGACGTCAGTCAGGTCCATATGTGAATTGTGCAGAAGTTACAGCATTAGGGGAGGTAACAAGGAGACGTCAGAGGATGACATAAACCAGTATTAGCAGGTGTGTGAAAGGCTGCTTGTTTAACCCTCAACACCCCTGGTAAGAGAATACAAGTATGAGAAAAATAAGCTTAGGTTTCAAAGTAAGGCTGGGGGATATATCGAGATTTTAATATACCGGTACATGTAAAAAGGTAGACAATGTGTATGCAAAGGAATTTATAAGTTGCTGATACCGAAATAAAAACTAAGTTAAAAAAAAAAGAAAAAAACCTCCTTATTCCAGCGATGCTCGTCTGCCTCCCGGCAGGTCTACAAGTGCGTGCTGAAGTCGTGCTCCCAGACCTTCCAGAAGCTGGACCAGTTCCTGGAACACATCCGGACGCACCAGGAGCAGCTGACGTACCGCTGCCACCTCTGCAGCAAGGTGTTCCCCTCGCTGTTTGAGCTGGGAGTGCACCAGTACTCCCACTGCTTCTGCCCCCAGCAGAGCACACGCAAGGAGACGTCTGTCTTCAGGTCCAGCTCGCTCTAGCACTCTGCACACTTTTAAATGTTTCCAAAGTCCAAAGTCTAAAGTCTTCTCTCCCTGTGACACGTCCTATTATTATTAATATTACACTGCAAAAACTCAAAATCTTACCAGGAATATTGTCTTGTTTTTAGTTAAAATGTGTCATTTTTAGTCAAAAAATCTCATTACACTTAAAACAAGACTCATCACTGGAAAAAACAACAATTTTCACCTGTTTCAAGTAGATTTTCACTTGAAATAAGTAGAAAAATCTGCCAGTGGAACAAGATTTTTTTGCTTGTAATGAGAAGATAAATCTTGTCCCACTGGCAGATTTTTCTACTTATTTCAAGTGAAAATGTACTTGAAACAGGTGAAAATTGTCAAATAACAAGTTATTTTTCTGGTAATGACTCTGATTTTGAGTTTTTGCAGTGTACTGCCTGAGCTGCTGGAGAGGGACCTGGCTGCAGGCAAGATGGCCGACAAGGGCGCGGCATGGATCTATTAATAAAATCTGGATGGGAGATCGAAAATGGCCGCTCATTCATTTCAATGGAGTTTGCTCAGCCAGCGCATACGCCGAAAAAGTTCCTGACTTCCGGGTTTACTTCCGCGTTAACGGGCCCATAGAGCATGCGCAGTTGAGTCACCTCCCATGATGCTCTGGGGCAATGACGCAAATATTAATATAATATGTATTAATATAATATATTAATTAATGCATATTATTACATGTATAGTATTACATATATTATTAATGTATTAATATAATATAATTACATAATATATATTAATACATCCGTGGAATGCACGGACACGGCTGTGACGTCAGGCCCAGAAAGAGACTTTTTTTTTACTTTTCTGGCCGTTATAAAACATTTTTGACGGATATAAAGTCCATGACTTAAAAATATAGAATACAAAGATGAGTAATTGCCGGTGATTACAGCTGGAGGTTCCTGTGAACAGTTTTGGAGGCTTCTCTTTTACTATTGCGGTCTATGGGAAAAAAGCTTTCTGGGCCCCATGGGATTTTTTGTTGCAGTACCGCGGCTGGCCACTGGGAAAAATCGGCGTGCCTTCTGAGTGGGAGACCCGGGGGCTGGGGCGCGGCCATACTTCCATCCATACCGGAAGTCCATACCGGAAGTTGGTCTTCTTCGTGTATATTATTCAAATTTTTTTTCTTTAATTTTTAATTTTTTTTTGCAAACAGTACAATCAGGGGCGATTTTAGCATCAGAGCTTTGGGGGGGCTCAGCCTCCCCAAAGTTTATGGACCATAGAACCCCTAGGGGGGTCTGGGGTCATGCCCCCCCGGAAGAAAAATGTGTAGATTTTAAGTAAAAATTGATCAATCTGGTGCACTTTGAGGTCAAAATGAAGAGACTAGATCTATGAAGACCTATACACATCAATATCTTCTTTACTGTTCTGTGGTTTTACAGCGATGAAAAAATAATTGTTTCCCTATATATATTCTGCATGCAGGTTATGGTAGAATTTTGCTTGCATAAATAATACCAAAATCACTTCAGGGGAGACTCAAGTAAAGTAACATTTTGATTTGTAGGCAAAACAAAAGTAAAATTAAATCAAATCAAACGGAACTTCCTAACTTATTGGCTGGAATAATATTCCGACAAGATAATAATATACTGTAAGCTAAAGCAGGAGTTTGCAGTCAACTAGTTGAAATTAATATGTGGCAATATTTGTGGGGGTCAAAATCTATTTAGGGTGTACCTACTACCACAAATAGATCAGTGTATTGGAAACACTGACAATTCAATTGTGTGACTAGAAAGACACCAATAAATCTGAGAAAATGTACTTTAAGACTTAATTGTCTTGGAAACGAACATTTGAAAATCACATTGTATAATTTAGTTAGGCTACTTAAGGCCATTTCATCACACATTCATGCAAATTGTCTCTTTTTGGATTCACTCAAACTCTTGTGTGTGAATCAGCTTATATAGCAATCAATCATACACATTTTCTACAAATCTGACTGGTTAGAAGTTGGTAGGCTTCAAAATAGGGAAAGAAAGAAAGAAAGAGGGAAAGAAAGAAAGAAAGAAAGAGGGAAAGAAAGAAAGAAAGAAAGAAAGAAAGAAAGAAAGAAAGAAAGAAAGAAAGAAAGAAAGAAAGAAAGACATATCGTCATCATCACATCAGACAGGCTGTGTAAAGCAGCCACTTGCGATTCCGAAGGGCTTAATTTCATTCAGAAAACAAGAGACCCGTTTGAAAATATGTTCTTCACTTATGCCCATATTGTTGTTTCTCAAAAGACATCGCATCCATTTAGACCCGCTTTACTGCGAGCTAGCATGATGGCTGGCTGGCTGGGTGTGTCATGGTAGCCTTGCCTATAGAGTCACCTGTCTGGCAGGCACAGTGACAAGTTATTTTGTTTAGCTACTACAACGGTATGCGCTAATTTGCATATCAATATGCGCTAATTGAGTAACTAACGACTCTGACTGCTCAATGCTCACCTCACAGTTTCATCATGAGTGGGGACTTGGGAGAACGATTGTTGACTGTGAAAGGCTACTTCGTTGCTGTGTGTGACCTGTGTGAAGTGAAGGGATTAGGCACATAGATGGAGGAGGGAGCGCCTGGCAGTAGCGGTTTTAGAAACTTTTCGGGTGGGCTGAGTCAGGGCCCCCTTGGTGGGCTGAACCCCCCTAAATGTTTGTCAGCACACCCTAAGAACATAGAGGGGGGAACTCACACACATTAATGAACATATACATGTAAATATGCAAGATTATAGCCAATGGCTAATTTTCATCTTTAGTCCCTTCGGCAGGTTAATGTCAATAACATAAAATAATAAAATCAATAAAACAACAGTAACGACAAGTAGAACAGTTAGCTTCCATGGCCAGTAGGCAGGAGGAGCAATTACAAGAGAGAAAGCGTGATCTTAAAAACACAATAGGACAGAAAAGGAAAAGAAAAGCAAAAACAATGAAAAGTATAGTGGATCATGAAACATACAGGCCAAGGGTCAGGGGACCATACGAATTTCAGTAATATTAAATGCTAAAATTAGGTATCAAAGGGCTGATTAAAGTGCAGAGTGCTGAAGTGTTAAAGTGTTAGGTGTGTAATTATATTGCAGATTGCCCGATTGCACAGTAAATATAAAGTGCTATTTTAAATGCACAATACTCAGTACATATTACATTAATTAAATACCAGCAATGACAGTTTTATGGTACTGGGAGTACCCATTTTGGGAATATAAAGTGCATCTTGCCTTGCACATAGCCCTAATACTTAAAAAGTCAATGAAGATATAAAAAATAGCGGAGGAAGAGGGAGTTGTAGTAATGATAATAGAGCAGTGATGTTTATGTATGTACTCAGTAGAAGTTGCAGATGGTACTGTATATATACTGTATATATATATATATAGCCTATATAATATAAATGTACTTACTAATAATGAGGTTTTTTTAAACTTTTTTATATACATATATAACAAAATAAAAAGCATGTATGTATATATATATATATATATAGCCTACGGAGGTAATTTACAATAGACTCTAGTTTACAAGCAGCGATTCGAAAATGATAAAACACACACATTATATATATATATATATATATATATATATATATATATATATATATATACACGCACGCACGCACGCACCCACGCGCACGCGCACGCACACGCACACGCACACGCACACACACACACACACACACACACACACACACACACACACACACACACACACACACACACACACACACACACACACACACACACACACACACACACACACACTATGTGTAATGTTATATAATGTGTAATGTTTTATAATTTCCGTTCTATGGCCGCTTGTAAACTACCTCCGTCATATTTGAATAATATACACGAAGAAGACCAACTTCCGGTATGGACTTCCGGTATGCATTGGTTTTGCTTTTATTTGAGTAATACTCTTTATATGTTATGATTCAATGTGAAACTGCATAATGTGAAGTTTTGTTAACATTGTACTGTTTGCAAATCTTAAATTTGAAAAAATAAAAAAATAAAAAAAATTATTTACACGAAGAAGTATAGGTATAGACTTCCGGTATGGATGGAAGTATGGCCGCGCCCTTGTCGGCCATTTTGCCTGCAGCCAGGTACTCTTGCTTTACTTTGGCAATTTTTACTCCAAACATGAACATCTGGCCGACGTGTGCAGAAACATAGACATATATACGTATACCGTATTTTCTGGACTATAAGCCGCTACTTTTTTCATAGATTTTGAACCATGCAGCTTATACAAAGGTGCAGCTATTCTGTGGATTTTTCTTCCACCGCTCGGGGCGCTTTAACCGGAATTAGAATCAAAACTAAGACAAAATAAATGCAAAGAAGAATACGCTACTTCTTCTTTAGCAGATAGAAGTAGAAGCAGATTTCAAACAGATAAATAGATAAATAAATACTGGTTATTTTCTCTTGGTTCTGTCCCGTTTTAATCAGCAAAGTTGCTGCCGTGTTAAAAAAACACTGTTAGGAAAGGATCTATTTAGGTACAAACACATCATTTACAGTTCAAAATCTTTCTTTACATGTAGTAAATATCTAATCTAACAACATAAATAACTGCGGCTTGCCTATCTTTTTTTTTTTTTAAATAGAGTGGATGCGGCTTGTATATCTTTTTTTTATTATTATTATTTTTTTTAAATAGAACGGATGCGTCTTATAATCAGGTGCGGCTTATAGTCCAGAAAATACGGTATATGTCTATGTGCAGAAACGCCTTGAGGCTCTCGCGGTGGCAAATGTATGAGGTGCCGTGAGGGACATAATTCTGAATTAGCGTTCATAAAAGTTGGAGACATAGTCGAGTTGCTTATACATTCCTTAAAGGCATCATGAATCAAATCTCTAATTTCAGTCCAAAAATGTTTTAAGAATTTTTTCCAAGTTAAAGAAGTATGAAGAATTTCTGTAGCCGTCCTCGATCCATCTTGCCTAGGAACGGATGAAAGCTCCTTTTGCTCCTTTTTCTGTATAAAAAACATCTAATTTTGACTGCAACTGATATAACTGTAATTTGAGATTGTCTTCATCATTCAAATGAGTCTGACTACAAAAGTGGTTTATTTTAACAATAATGTCTAGCCTTGTTTTCCTCTTTGAAAAAGCCTGCTTTTTACCTTCGTGGATACAAATTTTTCTAATGTTAAATTTGAGCCATTCCCATTTATTTACAGGGGTTAAGCAGCCGTCGAAAGGACAATCTTATTTTCAGTCTTTTTTGGGGGGAACCGCTCAAAAGCAATGTCTGATTTTCACGACTCGTGTTCAGTTATTATTTATTATTAAATATATTATTATATTATATTATCCAACTGTCAGCTCCTTTAAATCTGGCCTAAAAACATTTCTGTTTACTGAAGCGTACCCTTAAATTAAATACTTACCTGCTGGACTCTACTGCCCTTATTTTTAACAGCTTGTGCTTTTTATTATTTTACTTCTTTTCTTATCATCTTATTCATAATTTTATTCAATCTTATTTGTTATGTACTGTCTAATTATGTCTTGCCGCTTTTAATGTCAATGTAAAGCACTTTGAATTACCTTGAACCTGAATTGTGCTATAAATAAACTTGCCTTGCCTTGCCTTATTATAACTTTTGTCGAGTTCAAGCTATTTTGGTGAACCATTGTTGGTTTTTCTTTCTTTACAGGATATTTGGTTGACAAATAAAATCTAGTGATTCACTTCTTAAACTTACAGATTTGAACAACTCGTTGGATATTCAGCTTTTTGCATCTCGATGAAAGTAAGAGACGTTTGTAGATGTTTGGTCGAACTGATGAGCAGATTGTGTTGCCACTCTTGTCTTTCACTCATCACAAAAATGTAGTTTTATTTTAAATTTAAATTTGTCTAAACAGGCTAAAGTGAGGCCTTACTTTTCCTACAGTGATTCTTAAAGAGTCAACCAGCTCAGACTGGGACAGGAAAACCAGAGCATATAACTCATCATTTCACTGGCTTCCAGTACGTGTTGGGACCGATTTTTAAGATTTTTTTTATTATCAAGGGCTTTAATAGGCTGGTACCGATCGTGGCGGTTGTTAAATGTGCTATAAAAATACATTTGACCTTGACTTTGACCTCGGAAATCAAAAATCCCACCTGCTGAAAAAGAAACTGTGTTGCGAGGTGGGATTTTAAATGAGCACAGATCAACTTCTGAGACATGGGTATACTTTTAATAATGATCTTTTTGCTACATAACATTAGAAAATAATGTGAGCATCGTGATCTTTTTAAAGGAACCTCTGCGGTTCAGTTACGGTAAAGTTCATCCTCTTCCAAAGCATTTTCTTCTACAGTTAAATAAGAAAAAGCAGGTGAACAATATAAATGACGTTTTAATTTAAAACAAAACCTGTAATATTTCCTGGATTTTTTAAAAATAGATTTTTAAGTGGGACATACTAAATATTTTTCTGTGATTGAGAGCACGTCTTTGGAGATCTGAGGTGGCAACTGTCAGCATCTCCATCATAATGTTCTCTCTTCATGGTTATCCATTCCTGCGGGTTCTGTGACATCACAGACCCAGATTACAGTAGAATTATGCAGCCTGGGTGTATTTGGCCCTGTCCCATTACTCCCACTACCCCTCGTTTTCATCCCTACCCCTAAATTTTGCGCGTTCCCGTGAGGGTAGTGGTGTCCCAATTCCTCTTTCCACCTAGGGGTAGTGAAGAAAACGAGTGTAGTGGCTATGAATCTGTCCCTATGGAGCGAGTGTTTTCCGATTCACACTAGTTTGATCTAGGGACAAAAAGATTTCCCAGAATGCTTTTCGTCGTCATTTGCGGACTGAATCCAAAAAAAACATGGCATTTCTTATTTTTTTGTGAATAAAATCAATATTTTGAGTTAGTTTCTGCATAAAAATGTGTTTTGATTACATTTCCAGCGAGAAATATATATTTTACTTTCATAATATTCACTCAGTGAATGTACATAATCACTCGCTTGCCTGTTGTTGCAAAGTCTTTTTCAAACCTCGGCAGAATAAAGGCTGATTTATGGTCCCGCGTTACATCAACGCAGAGCCTACGGCGTAGGTTAAATCGCGCACCGTAGCTCCGGAGCCGGCAGGCAGAAATCTCGAAATTTTCGGAGCAAATTTCTTAACAGGCGTAGCTACAACTGTTAGATTTCATCTATTAAACCAACATTTATCTTCCTAAATGATTTATTTCAGCCAGCGGTAATTCTCCACAGAGCTGCAGGTTTCTCCCCGGGACGACGGCGCAGGTTGACCTGGCGATCACGTCTGTACGTGAACTGCTGCTGCTGCTCCCTGGGGCCGGCGGCTCTTCTCCGAAAACATCGGGTCTAATTTCTTAACAGGTGTTATTTGGATAAATTGAGCCCAGGTTGGGGATCTTAACGGTTACTTTTACGCCTGAAAAAATATTAAAACTTAATAAAGTGCCTTATTAACTGCGCTACAGCTGAAATTAAAACAGCTTTTGGCTCTCAGCTGAAAGTAGGGGTGGGGGGAGTATTGGGACAGGACCCTGGGAAGATTTCAAGTGCCCCAAAATCTGTCCCTTTTTTTTTTAGGGGTAGTGATAGAAAGTAGGGGGAGTATTGGGATTGGGCCTAAAAGAGCCCAGAGGAAAAGTCTAAGGACGGACTCCGCCCCCTTTACAACTCTTATAAAAAAGTATTATACTTGTAAAAACCTTAAACCTTATTATTGATAAAAACCTGGTGTTTTGGTTTAATTTACAGGAAAATGCACTGCAAAAACTCAAAATCTTACCAGGAATATTTGTCTTATTTCTAGTTAAAATGTCATTACATTACATTCATTACCAGAAAAATAACTTATTTGACAATTTTCACCTGTTTCAACTAAATTTTCACTTGAAATAAGTAGAAAAATCTGCCAGTGGTTCAAGATTGAAACTTGAAACAGGTGAAAATTGTTGTTTTTTTCCAGTGATGAGTCTTGTTTTAAGTGTAATGAGATTTCTTTTAACTAAAAATGAGACATTTTAACTAGAAATAAGACAAATATTCTTGTTAAGATTTTGAGTTTTTGCAGTGTGTCATATGTCCCCTTTAAAAAAAATCTTATTTCGTTGTTTTTAAAAGAGGTGTATCCAGGAACTATTTCCTACAGCTGCATGTACAGGACTGTCTCAGAAAATTAGAATATTGTGATAAAGTTCTTTATTTCCTGTAATGCAATTAAAAAAACTAAAATGTCATACATTCTGGATTCATTACAAATCAACTGAAATATTGCAAGCCTTTTATTATTTTAATATTACTGATTATGGCTTACAGTTTAAGATTAAGATTCCCAGAATATTCTAATTTTTTTAGATAGGATATTCGATTTTTCTTAAGCTGTAAACCATGATCAGCAATATTTTACAGCTTAAGAAAAATCGAATATCCTATCTCAAAAAATTAGAATATTCTGGGAATCTTAATCTTAAACTGTAAGCCATGATCAGAAATATTAAAATAATAAAAGGCTTGCAATATTTCAGTTGATTTGTAATGAATCCAGAATGTATGACATTTTTGTTTCTGTAATTGCATTACAGAAAATCACAATATTCTAATTTTCTGAGACAGTCCTGTAGATAACCGTTAAGACTATAAACACGGCTGCTGAAGGCCGTTCTGGTCCTCGCGCCGCTCCAGGGCCGCGACGGCGTTCTCCACCCGTTCCTCCTCCTCTCTTTCCATCTGCTCTTCAATAGTCAGGCCAGAAACCTGGCAGCGCTCGTCAGTCCTGCCCCCGTCTCCCTCCTCCTCCTCCCCGCTCTGTCCTTCCACTCGCTGCTCCGACCCCTCGTCCTCCTCCTCGTCCTCCTCCTCATCCTCCTCTGTATCCTCGTCATCCTCCTCTCCTCCGGTCCTCCTCTCATCATCCTCCTCTCCGTCCTTGGCCTCAGCCCCCCCCGAGCCCCCGTCCCCGTCGTCCCCCGCCCCCCGGCCGGTCCCGTTCCCGGCCGCGGGGCACTTGTGGTCCCGGTAGTAGCTCTGGCGGGTGAAGCCCTTGCTGCAGGCGGAGCACCTGAAGCGGTAGTTGTCCGTGTGGGACTGCTGGTGCTCCAGCATGTGAGCCCGCCGGCTGAACGTCTTCTGGCAGAACAGACACTTGTAGGGTTTGATACCTGGAGGAGAGAGGAGGTGAGAACCGGTCTGCACTTAAATCTGTGTTTGCAGTAGATCGGGGGTCGGCAACCCGCGGCTCTAGAGCCTCTTTAACGCCGCCCTAGGAGCTTTTTCAAAAATGTTTGACCTTTTTTTTCCATTTTTTCTTTTTTTTTCTCCTTTTTTTCCTTTTTGCCTTTTTTTCTTCTTTTTTCCTTTTTACTCTTTTTTTTCTTCTTCTTTTTTTTCTTCCTTTTTCCTTTCCTTTTTAATCTCGACATTTCAACTTTTTTCTCGAAATTTTGACTTTTTTCTCGAAATTTTGACTTTTTTTCTCAACATTTCGACTTTTTTCTCGAGATTGTACTTCAACATTAATCTCGACATTTTTTTTCCTTTTTTCTCTTTTTTTCTTCCTTTTTCCTTTCCTTTTTAATCTCGACATTTTGACTTTTTTCTTGAAATTTCAACTTTTTTCTCGAAATTTTGACTTTTTTCTCAACATTTTGACTTATTTCTCGACATTTCGACTTTTGTCTTGACATTTCAACTTTTTTCTTAAGATTGTACTTAAACATTTATCTCGACATTTCGACTTTTTTCTTGAAATTTCGACTTTTTTCTCGAAATTTTGACTTTTTTTCTCAACATTTCGACTTTTTTCTCGAGATTGTACTTCAACATTAATCTCGACATTTTTTCCTTTTTTTCCCTCTTTTTTTCTACCATTTTCCTTTCCTTTTTAATCTCGACATTACGATTTTTCTCGAAATTTCGACTTTTTTCTAGAAATTTCGACTTTTTTCTCGAAGTGCATAATGAAAAAAAAAATCTTCCCCCAGTTATAACTATAATAGAAACATGCAGCATGTGTTGTCTTCATTCTAAGGCTTATACAAGACTTTCCATTTTTTGCGGCTCCAGACATATTATTTTTTTGTGTTTTTTGGTCCAATATGGCTCTAAAACATTTTGTGTTGCCGACCCCTGACCTAAACAAAATACACGTGGATCATTCACTCACCGGAGTGTGACAGGATGTGAGCCTTGAGCTTGTCCGGTCTGTTGAATTCTTTGGTGCAGCCCACGTGTGTCCTGGTGTGAAAACAGAACATTTAGCTTAAAACGAAAGACAAAAAGTTTGTGAGAAAATTACTTAATGCTTCAACATTAAAGAGAGACAGAAGGACTTTTTAAAGTGGCCATATTGTACTTTTTCTAGTGTTTCTTAAAGTGTGAAGTGTTTCTTTTTCTTTCTTTCTTTTTTTAAAGGAATTCATAGGATTTTTCATTAAATTTGCCCAGAGACTCAAAAAGACAAGATAAATCTAACTTGAAGTACTTCTATGAGCAAAATGCTCAGTTTTCCAAGTTCTTCTGTTTATGTTTTTTTCTAACTTTGGCTCTGTGTGACATCATCGCTCTTTTTATGTTTATATTCCGTATGTCTGCAAGAGAACCAGAGGTGATTTTAAAAGAGTCCAGTTTGGTTAGATAACAGCTAACATTTCTGTCTGCGATGAAAGCTGTTGTTGCCAGGCGACCAGCTGTGCCCGCCCAAACAGTTGGGCAATAAAATCAGTTATTACGCCAACAGAAGCTTGACTGGTGCATCTACGGAGTTAAAAGTGGTACGGAAACAGAATCTGCTCTTCCCACATCTACACCAATTAGCTTGGTTGGTACTGAAAAACGTAAACAACGGCTGACAACATCTGTAATCTACAGAAGAGTATTAGGGCCAGGCAGGAGAAAAATAAAAATAATATTTTAGAGGAGGAAGATTTTCTTTTCATTATGCACTTCAAGAAAAAAGTTGAAATGTCGAGAAAAAAGTTGAAATGTCGAGAAAAAAGTTGAAATGTCGAGAATAATGTTGAAGTACAATTTCGAGAAAAAAGTCGAAATGTTGAGAAAAAAGTTGATTAAAGTTGATTTCAACTTTATTCACGAAATTGACTTTATTCTTGAAATTGTATTTCAACATTATTCTCGACATTTTGACTTTTTTCTCGACATTTCAAATTTTTTCTCGAAGTGCACAATAAAAAAATTATCTTTTTATTCTTTTTTCTTATTTTTTCTCCTGCATGGCTCTAATACTCTTCCGTAGTAATCAAACACAACGGCAGGTGACGAGGAAAGTATTTACTGAACAGAGACATCCACCTGTGAATATTTGTCTAATTTTCTTTTCCAAATCTGATTCAGGCATAAAAAAATACAGGAAGGATACGGGAAGTTGAGGTCATTTACAGCAAAGGTTCACTGCGTTATGAATATGTAACAGTTGTCAACCCTTAACCCCACCCACCAGCAAGCCTCCAGAAATCTGACCAATCAGAAAACACTAAAGCATTAACTCATAATTACTGTCTTTTGGAGTTCTGTTGGTTCTAAAGCTCCTCTGGAGACACAAGAGAGAAACATCAGAGACTTGTGTCCCTCTCAGCAACAGACGGAGCAGAACTTCACCTGAAGGGACACTTGTATTTCTTGAAGGGCTCGTGGATCAGCATGTGCCGCTTCACTTTGTCCTTGCGGTTGAATGTTGCCTCACAGAGGGAACACTTGTACGGCTTTTCACCTGCCGGAGGGAATAACATCAGGTTCAGACCTCTCAGTGAATCAGCGTCAGACTTAAAGAACCTCTCAGTGAGACTGTGATCGGGTCCAGGTCCAGATCAGATCAGATCAGACCAGGTCCTGGCGGGGAAGGTCGTACCTGAGTGGATGCGCGTGTGCAGTTTGAGGTAGTGCTCGGTTTTGAAGGCTTTCTTGCAGATCTGACACTTGAACCTTCCCCCCACGCCGTGGGTGGGGAGGTGACGGCGGAAATATCTCTCACACGGGAAAACCTGCCGGGGGAAGAGGAGGAGGAGGAGGAGGAGAGGACGTGGGTCACGTAAGGAAAGATACTGTGGATGAAAAGAACCTGACTGTCTCTCTCCTTCCTTCCTTCCTTCCTTCCTTCCTTCCTTCCTTCCTTCCTTCCTTCCTTCCTTCCTTCCTTCCTTCCTTCCTTCCTTCCTTCCTTCCTTCCTTCCTTCCTTCCTTCCTTCCTTCCTTCCTTCCTTCCTTCCTTCCTTCCTTCCTTCCTTCCTTCCTTCCTTCCTTCCTTCCTTCCTTCCTTCCTTCCTCCCTCCCTCCAGATGCTACTAAGATGACATCTTAATAATTAGAAATGACGAGATCCATGAAACAGGGTTCATACACATTTTAACCAACAAATTTCCATGACTTTTCCATGATTTTTCCATGATTTTTCCATGACTTGTAAGCAAGTTTCCATGACTATACATGATCCTCTAAAACATCAATGTATGAATGAAATATAGGAATAAAACTATGTCAAAAGTCACCACAGTGGAGATCTAATGACAATTATGGTTTTATACCAAATAAACATTTGTTTAAACTAACACTGATATACCAGCAATATGTTGTAGTATATGTTGTATAGTAATCTAATATAACTGTAATAACTGTAATAATAACCGATCTGCATGATGCGCAAGATGCTCGGCACGTCATGTGTGAGAACGTGCGAGACTTTTCGATACGAAATATTTATTGATCAATTTTAAATCTACCTTATAGGCTGTTATTACTAAATGTTATCATTAAGTGAGAAAAATAAATCCCATGACTTTTCCAAAACTTTTGGGGTGAACTTATGTTTCCAAAACTTTTCCAGGCCTTGAAAATGACATTTTCAAATTCCATGACTTTTCCAGGTTTTTTCAAAACGTATGAAGCCTGAGGAAAGTTCAGTGGTTTTTGGAGCCCTCTAGTGGCCGTTTGGAGAACTGCAGCTCCAAACATCTGTAAACCTTCTCAGTCTTGTTGCAGCTCTGCAGGATAAAACAGTGTGTGTGTGTGTGTGTGTGTGTGTGTGTGTGTGTGTGTGTGTGTGTGTGTGTGTGTGTGTGTGTGTGTGTGTGTGTGTGTGTGTGTGTGTGTGTGTGTGTGTGTGTGTGTGTGTGTGTGTGTGTGTGTGTGTACCTTCTGACAGTGTGGACAGGGGAAACTGTGCGTGGCGTTGAGCAGATGTTGCTCCAGCGCTTCCTGGGTGGAGTATCTGCTCTGGCATTTCGCACACCTGACGGGAAACGCAAAGACGAGGAATAAGAGCGACATAAAACCAATCAGACGCAGAAAAAGAGTTGCTGTTGTTTTTTTTAAATCAGGGGACAAGCTTGGATTTGAAGCCCAGGAGTCTGAGGTGAAAGTGCAGGATCGCTGCTCTAGACAAGGATGGAACATTTAAGGCAATTAAACTACGTTTTTGCCACTCTACCTTGTTTATAATTCATCTCGTCTCCCCCCTTATAAATGCTCTGTTTTTATGCTGGTATTTTATATTTCCTTGTGTGTTTAAATTCTTTTTGAAGCTCAGCAGCACCGACATTCTCGTGGGTCTGATGTGATGCCACCCACACACTCATTTATGTCATTTATTTATTTACTTATCTCTTGTACAGCTCTACTCCCCCTGAACAAATCTTCCTAAATGTTGGTTATTTGTGTCTGAATGTCTGTGAGTTGTGAGTCACTTGTCCACTGTTAAGTGTCTTTCAAAGCCCTACATTTCCTTTGGGATTAATAAAGTGATTATCTATCTGATGTGATGGATCGACAAAAGGAGTTACGGCTTCTCTTCTGTTAAACGGTGGACAACGTCCTCCCAGAACTACACCATTTAATTCCAGACGTCTTTCTTGTTCTTTTCTAAATCAGATCAGATTCTGAATCAGACATGAACCTGCTGATACCGGAGAGATTCTGGACCACCGCTACACTGCAAAAACTCAAAATCTTAACAAGAATATTTGTCTTATTTCTAGTTAAAATGTCTCATTTTTAGTAAAAAAAATAAATAAAAATCTCATTACACTTAAAACAAGACTCATCACTGGAAAAACAACAATTTTCACCTGTTTCAAGTAGATTTTCACTTGAAATAAGTAGAAAAATCTCCCAGTGGAACAAGATTTTTTTGCTTGTAATGAAAAGATAAATCTTCTACTTATTTCAAGTGAAAATTTACTTGAAACAGGTGAAAATTGTCAAATAAGTGATTTTTCTGGTAATGAGTCTTGTTTTAAGTGTAATGAGATTTTTTGACTAAAAATGAGACATTTTAACTAGAAATAAGACAAATATTCCTGGTAAGATTTTGAGTTTTTGTATTGTTAAATGTTGGTGACTTTTAGCAGCTGACACACTTCAATAATTGTAGATGTAATTATTAAAGTCCTCCTGCTCTCTCACTGTTGACACTCTCCTGAAACAAACCTTTTTAAGGGTTTTTATGGTCTTATTTTAAATACATTGTGTCCTTTCTTGGTTATCCAACTAAGGACACGAGTAAAGGTTTGCGTTTCTTCTCCAGACTGCAGGTTCCAGATGTTTCCACAGATGGTGATGACTCTTGTTTTAAGTGTAATGAGATTTTTTGACTAAAAATGAGACATTTTAACTAAAAATAAGACAAATATTCCTGGTAAGATTTAGAGTTTTTGCAGTGTAATATTCCTGGGAGGACGTGTCACAGGGAGAGAAGACTTTAGGCTTTGGACTTTGGGAAACATTTAAAAGCGTGCAAAGAGCTGGAGCGAGCCGGACCTGAAGACGGACGTCTCCTTGCGCGTGCTCTGCTGCGGGCAGAAGCAGTGGGAGTACTGGTGCACTCCCAGCTCAAACAGCGACGGGAACACCTTGCTGCAGAGGTGACAGCGGTACGTCAGCTGCTCCTGGTGCGTCCGGATGTGTTCCAGGAACTGGTCCAGCTTCTGGAAGGTCTGGGAGCACGACTTCAGCACGCACTTGTAGACCTGCCGGGAGGAAGAACAGCATCGCTGGGATCAGGAGGGTTTTTTTTTCTCGGTATTTCGGTATCAGCAACTTATACATTCCTTTACATACACATTGTCTACCTTTTTACATTTATTCCGTCTGTACCCACGGACTAGTTTGCACCATTTAATTAGCAAAGCAATAGAGATAAGATCGAGACACAGAAGGACAGGAAAATACAAATAAATAAATAAGCAAAGTACATAAAAATAATAATGATAATAATAATATGAAAAAATTAATTAATTAATTAAAAAAAAGGGGGGGCGGGGTATGTGTGTGTCTTACGTATTAGAGTCCATTCACTGCGTTAACAGAAACATGGCAGGGCTCCACCTTTTAAGAAAAACACTTTTCTGAAGTCTAAGAGAGTATGTTATCTACGAGTATTAGGGCCAAACTAAGACAAAAAAAAAATTGGAAATTACGAGAATAAAGTCATAGTATAATGAGAATAAAGTCATAATATTACGAGAATAAAGTCGTAATAGAATAAAGTCCTAATATTTTGAGAATAAAGTCCTAATATTACGAGAATAAAGTCGTAATTTATGAGAATAAAGTCTTAATAGAATAAAGTCGTAATATTACGAGAATATAATTTATGAGAATAAAGTCGTAATGTATGAGAACTCTAACAGGAAGAGCATCTTCTCCCTGTGTTAAAATGAGGAATATTGAGCATCTTGCGAAGTTATATCTATATATTTATAATATATTTAATATTACAACTTTATTCTCAAAACATTACGACTTTATTCTCAAAATATTACGACTTTGTTCTCGTAATTTCAATTTTTTTTTTTTTGTCTTAACTTGGCCCTAATACTCCGTCGTAGTTATCTGCTCCATCTGAAAGATTTCCCAGACTTTTTCAGTCCACATGTTGTATGTTGGGGGGTCAGATTTTAACCACTTAATAGTGATGCACTTATTGCTGCTGTCAGTAATATCTGTAAGAGATATTTTTTACCTCTACCCTCAATTCCTTCCGGTATCACACCTAGTATCGCCACCGTCGGATCTTTTATGAGATCTTGATTAAATACTACTGAAAGGGCCCCAAACACATCTTCCCAATATGTATTTAATTTTGAGCATGTCCGCTGTGATGAGGTTTTTAACCTCACAGGCAGAGGTGGTAGTAACGAGTTACATTTACTCCGTTACATTTACTTGAGTAAGTTTTGGGAAATTTAGTACTTTTAGGAGTAGTTTTGAATCACTATACTTTTTACTTTTACTTGAGTAGATTTGTGAAGAAGAAACTGTTCCTCTTACTCCGCTACATTAGGCTACGTTGAGCTGTTACTTTTCTTTTATCCCTTTTATCCGCGTACGTGTCAATCTCATGACATCACTGGGTGATTCTTTGGGAAAAATGTTTGTTTTTGCATGTTTTGTCACATTTACACAGACTCAAACACACACAGAGTTTCTATGAGTTCATGTTTGTTCTAGTTCTGCCTGGTTAAAAAAGAAAAGTACAAAGGCTTGAAATTTTGTGCTACTTGTGCTTAATTTATATTTTTATTCTGTTATTATTTTATTTATTTTATTATGTATTAAAGTACTTGAATTTACTTTAAGATTATTTTATGAAATTTTGTGCTACTTGTGCTTAATTTATCTTTTTATTTTTTATTTATTTTATTATTTTATTGATTTAATTTGCCTGAAGATGATTATTTTGTGCTTTTGTCTGTTTGAATGGTTGTGTTAAAAAAATAAATCAGACGTTACTCAACAGTTACTCAGTACTTGAGTAGTTTTTTCACCAAGTACTTTTTTACTTTTACTCAAGTAATTATTTGGATGACTACTTTTTACTTCTACTTGAGTCATATTATTCTGAAGTAACAGTACTTTTACTTGAGTACAATCTTTGACTACTCTACCAGCTCTGCTCACAGGTACCTGATGGTTCTGGACCGGTTCTGCTGCACTCACCTGCTCCCCCTTGTGCTGGGTCAGGTGCGACTTGAGCTGGAAGTAAGTCTTGAACCTGCTGGCGCAGAACTGGCACTGGTACGAGCTGTCGATCACCACCATCTGTTTGCTGGGAGCCGGACACGGCTGGTTCTGGTTCTGGTTCTGGTCCGGCGGCACCTCCACGTGCATCTGGACCTGCGGATGCTGCGGTTCCTCCACCTGATCGGCCTGGACCTCGGCCACGGCCTCCTGCAGCTCCGCCGCCGCCTCTGGAACCAGAGACGGAGTACAGACGGGATTAGTTCTTTTCTTTTTTTTATTATTCAAATAGGTTAAAACAAAAAATAATCCGAATACATAAAATGTATATACCAGAAAAAAAACAAACAAAAAAAAAAAAACACAAGCAAAACAAAGCAAATTAAAGCTGCAAGCAGCGATGCACGGGCCCTCGCACGTGCAATTTTCACCAATAAAGATCAAGGACTCAAAAGTAAGTCCTATGACACCACCCATGACTCTTTATGTCAAACCATTCAAAAGTTATGGCAGAAAATAGGAACTATGAAATATCGACCAATCAGAAGAAGGGGCGGGGCTAATTTGAACCAATTTTGTTCAAGGACTCAATACCAAGTCCGATGACACCACCCACGACTCTCTATATCAAACCATTCAAAGGTTATGGCAGAAAGTAGGATCTATCAAATATGGACCAATCAAATGAAGGGGGGGCGCGCTTTTTTGCGTCTATCGTCGCTACGGTAACGCTTTTGACTGAGAAAAGTAATGCGCATCGTCACAGGATTGAGACGCATATTTTGATGTATAACACACCTGGGTGCACGTTACGGTTCGGGCCGCATTAACGGCCGAAGAAATGGCATAAATTGCGCCAAAATTACACCATTAATTCAAAATGGCCGACTTCCTGGTTTCGGTTTCGGCCATGGCGCCAAGAGACTTTTCTTTAAGTTGCGACATGATACAAGTGTGTACCGATTTTCGTGCATGTACGTCAAACCGTATTGTGGGGCTTGAGGCACAAAGTTTTCTAGAGGGCGCTGTTGAGCCATTAGGCCACGCCCATTAATGCAAACAATATCAAATTTTTCGCCAGGCCAGGCTTGCGTGCAAAACATGTTGGGTCCCCAACATGTTTTCAAAGAGTTTTTGCAGTGTATTGCCTGAGCTGCTGTGGCTGACCGGGCTGCATGTTCTTGTTTGGTGTTTCAGGTTTTTCCCGGACAAACGTTCCTTTACCTTCTTGTGTGGACTGGTGCTCCGCCTGCTGCTGCGCCTCTTCGTCCCGCTCCGCCTGCTGCTGCTGCTGCTGCTGCTGCTCTTCTACGCCCCTCTCTTCCTCGCCGGACGACACCGGCACCACCTTCACCGTGATTGGCAGTCGGGACACCGTGCTGGCCACACTCATAGGCCACACCTGAGAGGGGAAGACGGCCATCGTTGGAACTACATCCCAGTCTCACAGGAAAAATCAAGGATTTTTGATACGACTGTCTCAATGCTTGTATGTCATAGCGGTGGAGAGGTGTCATTCAGAGAGGGGGGTCCCCAACATGTTTTCAAAGGGGCCCAGCCAAATGTCTGATATCTGATCTGCTTGAGGAAAGCAAACCCCACCCTTTTCTGAGCTTGGGTGCGTTTGAAGTGTCCACCAGCCGAAGAGCGAACATACGTAACTCAATATTGTGGCGTCAAAGAGCCAAGTGGCATTTTTAAGCAGAAATGGCCAAGAACAAATAAAATGTCAAGGTGTATCAGTGTCGAAGGGGTGAAACTGTGGAACCGCCTGGATGTTGAACTAAAAAAAAGTAGCTCAATTTACAAATTAAAAAAAAATTATAAATCTAAAATAATAGATAAATATAGAACACTAATATAAATTATCTTGATATGCTAACAGAAACTATACCTTAATTATTACCAACTATATATTTATTATGACAAGCTATTGCTTAAATATCCAACTGTCTAAATTATGCTGTCCTCAATCGTGAATGACCACGTTTATTTTCTTCTCTTCTTTGTTCATTTTCTTTGTTTTGTTTGTTCGTTTCGTTTTCTTCTTATTAGTATCTTCTTTTTTTTCCTTTTCTGTAGTCTGGGGTAAGGGAGCCTTCTTGCCCCGATGGGACATTTTTTGCTGGATACACAATGGATTCCTACAAATACTGGAAACCGTGTTTGGCGATCCTGTCTGTCGAGGACGTTGAAGATGCCTTCATAATTGGATTTATGATAACAGGATTTCTCCTGATCGGAGGAGGGGGATTCCTGGTGTACCGACAAATGCGTAAGTCGTCGACAGCTGTTTTGGCCCTCTCAGAGCTGCCGGACATGGCTGAAGAGACAAGCAAGGCGATCAACACTCAGACTTTATCGTTGGGGGAGCAAAGCGGTAAGCTGGATGCGATTCTCGAACAGAATTGCAGGCTGGCGGCGGTCTTTGAGCTCATTGGCAAGATGGATAAGACCTTGGAGAAGTTGGAAGCTCGGCTTGGCGGGAATTGATCACAAATTCGTCTGATTGGAGTCGCCATTGATGAACCAGAGACTAAAGGCAGACGGAAAATTACTGAGTCTGTCTGTTTTGCAATATAATTGTTGATTCTATAATCTGGCCTTGACAGGGCGGTTTTGGCCGATCGCTCTGGTCACAATCTTCCTGGTGGAATGTAAACAAGGTGACTCTGCCCCCACTAACCCTCCCCTCTCAGGAACATCTGTGGACTGTTGTCAGAACTGACCGAGCCGACTGATAACATCAAGGACATTGGCTGAGAGCAGCTCTGAGCGAAGTTCGCAGACTTACCGCTTGCACACACACACTTGCTGAAACCACTCCTCCCTCAACTCAACGCCTTCCTCGGCCCCCCCTCTTATCAGCCCCCCCCAACAGTCTCCGGGTTTGAGCGCCACAAAGTCGCGGCGATCACTTGGATGTACTGTGCCGGGACTGTATGAACTGATTCAGCATCCCTGCATCAAGGCCTGATTTAGTGTTTTCCTGCATTTAGAGGGTCCAAAAGAAGGAAAATAGAAGTCTGCGACAGGTTTACCGCGGTCCGGTGAAGCAGGTGCTGCTCACCCAGATGGGGAGGCCGTAGTCCGGCCCAAAACCCAAGATAACGCTTGGTACACATCAAATATGTCCCTTTACAACCGTCTCTTTACACTGCAGAGACTGTGCCGTCTTTAATATCACTACAGCATGATGTCATGTGCTCAGAACCCGTGTTTGCGGAACCCGGTGCAGACCGGTGATAAAGGCTCCGGTACCTGGTGACCCCTCTCAGTGATGTAGCACATCTGATGAACCTTAATACCGTAAAAGTCTGGATAAAAAGTGAGCCCAGAAAGCCGGGAACAACCTTGTGCGTCTGCATGTGTTTCTTCACGTTGGACTTCTGGGCGAAGGCTCGGCCGCAGACGATGCACTGGAACGGCTTCTCCCCCGTGTGGCTGCAACGAGAAGCACACCCGGTCACGTCCCTGCAGGCCGATCAGCGGCCGCCATACGCGCTGGACGGTGCCTCACCTTCGGATGTGCTGCTGGAGGTCAAAGTTCTTGGAGAAGATTTTGTCACAGAAGTTACACTTGAGCTTCGGACCTTTTCCTTTCAGCGGATCTGCTGTGGAGTCAAATGCAGGAAATGATCGGCCAGTAAATCCCGTCGTTTATGAAACCAGCCTCTAAAACTGGATACCAATCGATTGGTGTGCATTTACAAGTTTGGGTGTATAAATAATAAATAACAAATAAATGCATGTGGAACAAAAAAGTTTTTCTTTCAGAGATTTTGCAGGAAAAGTCAGTTATGTACATCATGTGTAAACATTAGTACCTTGAGCCTCTGATTATTGTCTGTGTGTAAAAACATGATGAAAATCACCTCCTCAGAGCTGGGTATTAATATTAGGAAAACAGAAAAATAAAAAGTAAAACCCACGTGGGTAATACCAAGTACCCCCTTCTGCTTTCACAGGATTTAAGAGTCATTTGCAGCCAGTGGACAAACGGATCGCTCGCAGATGTGCAAACCTCTATAAAAGCAGATGTTTTTGGCAGTTTCCTGGTTTGGAATGTTCAGATGTGTGCACTGCAAAAACTCAAAATCTTACCAGGAATATTTGTCTTATTTCTAGTTAAAATGTCTAATTTTTAGTCAGAAAATCCCATTACACTTAAAACAAGACTCATTACCAGAAAAATAACTTATTTGACAATTTTCACCTGTTTCAAGTAAACTTTCACTTGATATAAGTAGGAAAATCTGCCAGTGTGACAAGATTTATCTTCTCATTACAAGCAAAAAAATCTTGTTCCACATGCAGATTTTTCTACTTATTTCAAGTGAAAATCTACTTGAAACAGGTGAAAATTGTTGTTTTTATCCAGTGATGAGTCTTGTTTTAAGTGTAATAAGATTTTTTTTTACTAAAAATGAGACATTTTAACTAGAAATAAGACAGTTGAGTTTTTGCAGTGTGTTAACACAATGCTAAGAGAGAAAGACCTAAGCAATGGCCTTAAGGGATGCAATACTTGCTGCATAAGCTCAAACAACCTCAATGAATTGAAGCAAAGTTGTTAAAAAATAAATAAATATGTGAGATTCAGGAAACAACTGCTTTCGTTATTCCTACTAAAAGTGGATGAACAAGCTACAATCATGGTACTTAGTATTGCCCACAGTTTTTTTTCATATTTGTTAACTAAAGAATGATGTTAATAGACATGTTGTTGTTTGTCTGATGTATTTCTGCTAAAACTAAGATCCACTACAATTAGATTATGTTTTTACACAGGAAACATTTTAAGAAGGGTACTTTTACACCTGATTGTACATAGTTGACTGTTTAAAATGCATCCAGGACAACTTATGATGTACGGTACGATCTTGTTTCTCACCTGCACCTCCATCTGTGGTTTTTTTTATACTCCGTGGTTGTTTGGGAATAATGACCTTCTCAAAGTCCCCCAGCTCTGTCAGGCTGCCGGTGGCGCTGCAGGTCTTTGTTTTGGTGCCGTGCTTGCCAGGACTGTAGACGGGAGGACTGGTGAAGGGCTGGCTCTCCACACACTGGCTGGGCACCTGAGGGAGGACGGGCGGCGTTACCGTATTGTCCCGAATATAAGACCACCCTGATTATAAGACGACCCCCTCTTTTTCAAGACTCAAGTTTGAAGAAAGACTTTTTGAACACCAAATTCAATTTTTATACAGAAAATAATTACAGTACATCTGAAACAAATGATTATAACAATATATTCGAGAGAAAAAGCATGTTATTTTGACTATTTGAAATCATTATCTTGAAGTTTGCATCATAACTTCTCCTCAGCTGCCGGTTTACCTGGACGATCTTCCACCCACTTTTCTCCAGATTGTCGCTATGTTTCTCCACTTTCTGTTATCTCTTCTCTTATTTTCTTCTCTTTTCTTTCTTATACTATTTTTTATTTTTATTCTTCGTGACAGGGGTTCGCTTTGGCCTGGGGAGTTAAGTTCAGCATTCGCTTTAAAGATATCTGGCGCCATCTAGCGTTGTGAATGGGTATAACGTGTAGACCCCGAATGTAAGACGACCCCCACTTTTTCAGTCTTATTTCAATGCAAAAAACACTGTCTTATATTCAGGCCAATACGGTACTCACCTGAACCGGATGGAAAGCCTGCAGGCCCAGGGTGTGGATCTCTGCACCGCCGCCGCCCCCCGCCATGTGAGGCATGGCGCTGTACACCTGCACCACCGAGTTGCTGTGGCTGGCCTGGACCTGCGAGGAGAGCGGCTGCTGCTGCTGAGCGGGCGTGAGGGAGGACTGCTGATGCTGATGGTGCTGATGCTGCTGCTGCTGCTGCTGCTGCTGCTGCTGCTGCTGCTGCTGCTGATGGTGGTGGTGGTGGTGGTGATGGTGGTGTTGGTGGTGCTGCAGGTACGACACCCCCGCTGCGTGGGTGGTCAGGTTACTCTGCAAAGGAGACGAGCGCAGCAGCGGTGAGCTGCTTTGACAGACCAGGAATCACAACGGGGGATGGGGGGGGGTTCATTACCTGTATGGGTGTCTGCATGGCGGCCATGGGCTGGTCGATGGAGGTGAAGGCCGAGATGGCCGACATGAGAACGTCGTCGCTGACCAGCACGTTGCCTTGGACCAGAGTGTGCGTCAAGGGGGAGGGGGGTACCGTGATGTAGGTGGAAACCTGACGGGATACACACACATATAGAAGCGTTATCTAGCGTTAGCATTATCCCTCGGCCGTGTCATCAGCAGACACGGTATAGCTTTCCATTGCTATGCTGATGACACACAGCTCTACATAAAACTGGACCCATCTTCAGCAGAGTCATCTTCATCCACACTCGCCATCTGCCTGGAGGAGATCAAGGCGTGGATGAAACAGCACTTTCTACAACTAAACAGCGGCAAAACAGAAGCCATGCTCATCGGCACCCCATGCAAGTCATCCCCCATCACATGCATCACCTTTTCTGGCCAGGATATCCCACTGTCATCCGTCATCACCAACCTGGGCGTTAGAATGGACCCCCACCTCAACTATGAGGCCCACATCAAACACCTCTGTCAAACATCCTTCTTCCACCTCAAAAACATAGCCAAACTCCGCCCCATCCTGTCCCTGAAAGATGCTGAACAATTGGTCCACGCCTTCGTCTCCTCCAGGCTCAATTACTTACTTACTTACTTACAAGCAAGAGCCTTCAAAAGCTCCAATACATACAGAACAGCTGCTAGGATCCTGATGAGAGTGCGCAAATACGACCACATCACTCCCATCCTCCACTCACTGCACTGGCTCCCCATCTCCTCCCAGACAGAATACAAAATCTCCCTGTTAACCTACCAATGCGTCCATGGCAACGCACCCCCTTACCTCAAGGAACTGATCCATACTCAGCCCCCCACCCGAACCCGTTCAACAAACAACAACCTCCTCAAACCCACCAAGACTAAACTAGTCACAATGGGAGACCGGGCCTTCTGCTCTGTTGCCCCTGAACTGTGGAACGCCCTCCCTGCCCACCTGAGAGAACCACAGTCAATTGACTCTTTCAAGAGTAGACTTAAGACCCACCTTTTCAGTAAAGCATACGATATGATCTATGATTTGCCATTGATTTTTATGACTTTTTATGACTTTTTTACGTTTTAGTGATAATACTGCTGCTTTGTGTTGATTTTCTTGCCTTGAATGCTGTAGCACTTTGAGATTCACTGAATGTAAAGTGCATTATAAATTAAATTCATTATTATTATTCATTCTCTTCCGGCTCTCGACGAAGTCGGACACTTTTTCTGCTCCTCTCCCTTATCTATCTGCCCTGTTACTGCTTTTGTTTGTCTCGTCTTCAGAGTCTCTTCTTTTCACTCCTCCGAAACTCTACAATCATGGAATTGATTAACTGGTCTCTCAGCACAATTGACCACATTTTTGCGACAAGAAGACAGGGGATAAGGGAGCCCTCCTGCCCCGATGGGACTTTTTTTGCTGGATACACAATGGATTCCTACAAATACTGGAAACCTTTGTGCTTGGCGATTCTGTCTGTCGAGGACGTTGAAGATGCCTTCATAATTGGATTTATGATAGCAGGATTTCTCTTGATTATCCTCTTGATCGGAGGAGGGGGATTCCTGGTCTACCGATAAACGCGTAAGTCGTCGACAGCTGTTTTGGCTCTTTCAGAGCTGCCGGACGTGGCTGAAGGGTCAAGCAAGGAGATCAACGCTCAGACTTTAACGTCGGGGGAGCAAAGCCGTAAGCTGGATGCGATTCTTGAACAGAATCGCAGGCTGACGGCGGTCTTTGAGCTTCATTGGCAAAAATGGATAAGACCTTGGAGAAGTTGGAAGCTCGGCTTGGCGGAAATTGATCACAAATTTGTCTGATTGGAGTCGCCATTGATGAACCAGAGACTGAAGGCAGACAGAAAATTACTGAAGCTGCCTGTTTTTGCAATATAATTGTTGATTCTATAATCTGGCCTTGACAGGGCGGTTTTTGGCCGATCGCTCTGGTCACAATCTTCCTGGTGGAATGTAAACAAGATGACTCTGCCCCCACTAACCTTCCCCTCTCAGGAACATCTGCGGACCCTGTTTTCAGAACTGTACCGAGCCGCCTGATAACATCAAGGACATTGGCTGAGAGCAGCTCTGAGCGAAGTTCACGGACTCATCGCTACACACACACTTACTGATAACCACACCTCCCTCAACTCAACGCCTTCCTCGGCTCCCCCCTCTTATCAGCCCCCCCCCAACACAGTCAACAGGTTTGAGAGCCGTGCTACTGGCCGCAGTGCTTACTTGGGGTACTGTGCCGGGATCCCCCCCCGCCCCTAGAACCACCCTCCCCAAACACATGTGCAAGCCTTGTGATGTTAAATTTGTCACGTTGCTTTCTGTGCAGAGGTGTTTTTTTGCACTTTTACACTGTGTATTTACACACAGTATGAGGATGCCTTTTTTTTCCCTCCTCCCTCCCCAATGTCATCCTTTCTCTGATCTGTTCTCACCAGTTGACTCATGTCTTATGTTATTTGTTTTGTCTGTGCTGATGGGTTGTACTGGTTGTCATCTCACTGTGCTGGGACGCCAGACCGGCGACAATAAAGCCATTCATTCATTCATTCATTCATTCATTCATTCATTCATTCATTCATTCATTCATTCATTCATTCATTCATTCATTCATTCATTCATTCATTCATTCATTCATTCATTCATTCATTCATTCATTCATTCATTCATTCATTCATTCTTATTATTACTATTACCTTCTTTTCGAGCTAGAAACCTCACATTATCTTTGAAGAAATTAATAAGCAAATGCTTTTTTTAAAAAGAGTTTTTTTCAGTCCTGACCTGTCGGTTAGCAGCAGTTTGGGGCACGGAGCTGATGGACGGGACGGACGGATAGACGCTGGTGGAGGCCAGGGACACCGTGGACAGGGAGGGGACAGCGCCGGACTGGCACTGCTCCCGCTTGTGCATCATGAAGGCCGGCAGAGAATTAAACTGTTTCTTACACTTCCCGCACAGGAACACGTCTTCGTCTTCTGCAGGAGGGCACAGATGTGGAGGTTCGTGGAAAACAGACAGGAAATTAGTGGAGAAAAGGACACTGTTGTCACATTGCCATCATTTTTCATCTAAATAATTCAGCATTTACACACACGGTTTAGCCACTATATAAATGACTGGAGCTCGTCTGTTTCTTTATACACCAAAATAGAGACTAAATGTCACATATCTACAGTATCTTTCATCATAGTGGTTTAGGTTTTACCAGTTAAACTGATCTTGCAACAGCGTTTGGGATTCAGGATCTTTTCAGTGTAGGCAGTACTCGAGTTGTAAAAAAGAATCAGGGGGGATGGTGGATTTTATCATATGGGGACAGATAATTTGTGCTGATTACAAATAATATGATATATTACAAATAATAGCAGTGACCAAAACACCTGCAGAAATACTGCAGGAATGACATAGCAGCAGTTAAATGCAGCCTTCTGTAAGCTTTAAATATCCACTGGGCTTACATCAAATACATCAAAACACAACAATAAAAACACTTTTCTGAACTTATCAATATGACTCTGTCCTTCACAGGATAAGTAACATGGATCACTGCAAAAACTCACAATCTTAACAAGAATATTTGTCTTATTTCTAGTTAAAATGTCTCATTTTAGTAAAAAAATCTCATTACACTTGAAATAAGGCCCCGTTTACACGGAGCAAAAACGCAGGCGTATTCATGCGTTTTGACCGTTCGTTTACACGAAAACGGAGCTCAAAGTCACCAAAAACGATAATTTCTGAAAACTCCGGCCAAAGTGGAGATTTTCAAAAACTCCGTTTTCACATTTGCGTCTAAACAGAGGAAAACGGAGATTTAGGCTTCAGAACGTCACATTATGAGACAGAAACGTCACCAGCAGCGTCATCAGTGCGACCTGTGTTTACAATTAGTTTGGCCACCGTCAATATTTTCTTGTATTTTACCTGTTTTATATTCTAAAGTCACACTTAAAAGTAACTCCACTTCTCTGTCACTCCAAACCAAAGACTCTTGTTCCGTCTTGGAAGTAAAGCCTGAATTATGGTCCCGCGTTAAATCGACGCAGAGCCTACGGCGTAGGGTACGCGTGCTGTACGGTGTGCGTCGCCGCGTACCCTACGCCGTAGGCTCTGCGTTGGTGTAACGTGGAACCATAAATCAGCCTTAACTGGAAGTTACACGTGTCATTTGTTGATGTTTTTTTTCCAGGATTTTGATTGGCTGGCATGACGTTAACAGCGTATTTATGCGGATTCGTGTAAACGAAGAGATTTTGAAAACGATCTCGTGTAAACGATGGAATTTTTCAAAACGTAGAGGGGGAAATATCCGTTTTTGTAAATACCCGGCTATGTGTAAACGGGGCATAAGACTCATCACTGGAAAAAACAACAATTTTCACCTGTTTCAAGTAGATTTTCACTTAAAATAAGTCGAAAAATCTGCATGTGGAACAAGATTTTATTGCTTGTAATGAGAAGATAAATCTTGTCGCACTGGCAGATTTTCCTACTTATTTCAAGTGAAAATTTACTTGAAACAGGTGAAAATTGTCAAATAAGTTATTTTTCTGGTGATGACTCTAAATGTTGAAATAGCAGTAAAACCACATTCATTGATGAAATGACATAAGGGATGTAAAGGGGGGATGATTTTGACCATTTTTATTTCAGGGGGGGATGCCATCCCCCCTCATCCCCCCTCATCCCCCCTCAACTCCAGTACTGAGTGTAGGACATTTGCTAAAAATAGCTTTTTTTTGTTTGTTTTTTTCCCATTTTGATCCAACCTTCAGTGGTGAAAGAAACAAAAACAAGGGTGATATTCTGCAGGAGCAGACCGGGTTTGATGGTACTCACCCATCGACTGGATCGCAGGTGCAGCAGAGACATTTTGGTTGTTTGGATCTGGAACTCCACCCTGGCCGTCCAGCAGAGACTGGACCGCCAACACTGTCTGGTTGTCCATGCCTAAAGATGGAGAAGAATTGATTGATTGATTGATTGAATGGTTTATTTCGACCACATAAGGGAAAAATATAAAATTTTAAACAAATTCAAAACATACAGAAAACAAAAATGTAATACAAACAGGGAAAAAAAAACAGTGTCCGAAAAGGAACAGGTAGAAGTAAAACGTATTTAACCCTGCCCCTTTGTTACCTCTATTATAAATTAAACATAAATATTAATAATAAATACCTGCTAATTTACACTGGCTACAGATTTTCCCATTGGTTGAGCCTTTGCACCTAACCAGCTGACAAACACAATCTTTCCTTAACATATTAACTCCTCAATCAAATAACTTCCCAGAATTTCCTTTTTGTACCGTTTTTTAAATTGATTTATATTTGTACATTGCTTCAACCCATCACCCAATCCATTCCATAGATCCAACAACTGAGATACACATGCTTTTCCTTTTAGAATGAACACATTGTTTTTTTTAAGTTAAATTTTCCTCTTAAATTATAACCCCCCTTCCTGTCACAAAACATTTTCTGTAAATTGCCTGGAAGTGAATCAGTTCTCGCTTTGAATATTATTTGTAGAGTTTTTAGTTTGACAATGTCCCAGAATTTCAACACATGCGACTTTAAAAACAGTGTGTTTGTGTGATCCTTATAACCTTATAATTATTATATCCTTATAACCCACTTGTGAAGTATCCTGATTGCTTTTTTTTTGCAGTCTGAATAGCGGTTGTAAATTGCTTATATACAGGACTGTCTCAGAAAATTAGAATATTGTGATTTTCTGTAATGCAATTACAAAAACAAAAATGTCATACATTCTGGATTCATTACAAATCAACTGAAATATTGCAAGCCTTTTATTATTTTAATATTGCTGATCATGGCTTACAGCTTAAGAAAAAACTCAAATATCCTATCTCAAAAAATTCGAATATTCTGGGAATCTTAATCTTAAACTGTAAACCATAATCAGCAATATTAAAATAATAAAAGGTTTGCAATATTTCAGTTGATTTGTAATGAATCCAGAATGTATGGCATTTGTGTTTTTTTAATTGCATTACAGAAAATAAAGAACTTTATCACAATATTCTAATTTTCTGAGACAGTCCTGTATGTGTTGCCCCAAACCTCCACACAATAATCCAGATATGGTAATACTAGTGATGAATACAGAATGTGCAATGATTTATAATCCAGCATGTATCTTGTTCTCCCTAATATTGCTACACTCTTTGCCAGCTTTGTTATTATATGATTTATATGGGGTTTCCAGCAGATTTTGTGATCCAGTATCACATATATAAGAAGAAGAAGAAGAAGAAGAAGAAGAAGAAGAAGAAGAAGAAGAAGAAGAAGAAGAAGAAGAAGAAGAAGAAGAAGAAGAAGAAGAAGAATGATTTTTAAATTGAAGCTGCAATTCATTGCATGATTTTTACGACTCACATAATAACTAAACACAAGAATCCCTGTATCTTCTTAAAAATGCTTAGCAGCTTTCCAGCTTTACTATTCTCCAGTCAGCAGTCACATTTCTGTTGATTCACACAAGCCCAATATTAAAAGGAAATTACAAATCTGACCAGCTTTATATAAATCACATCCATTCTGCTGTTGTTGAAATAAAACAGCCTGTCCAGCAACAATTGCATGCAGATCATTAAACTGCTAGTAAACTACAGTAACTACAGTAAATCAGTGTGTTCAATAAGCTGCACTAATGTCTGAACAGTGATCATGTAATGTGTTTACATTCACAGAAACTCCCTCCTAGGAAATGTTTTGGTTGTTTTAACATTAACAGAAGCCTAAACGAGATGTTCCTGTGCTCATTCTACTTTTTTGAAAGGTCTAATATTGTACATTTGTTTTCAGAGGTGCCCTTTAGCGGTTGGGTGTCTGTAATTACGTGATAAGATAAAAGATTTCTACCTTCAAGAACCTCAAATATTGCCTGCGCCATCTTGCAGCTCTTGTTGTGAAGTCGGCGCTCGATGTGTCGGGGCTGCTGCCTTCAGGTGCAGTCAGGAAATCTGAGAGACGACACGCTGGAGGAAAATTACTGAAGACTTGGATGTTTCACTTGAAGAGTAAACCATGAAGTATATTTAAAAACCAATTGAAAATAACACAATACATTATTTTTATTGAAATATGATAAGATTTATATATATTATAAATATTATAAGATGAAGGTAAAATCGAATGCAACAAAACTCCTAAATTTAAACATTAAAATTATAAGACGCACAGTAAAGGTAAAGTAGTCTTTTCTCATAATTTTATTTCATTTTATTTGTTATTTACTGTCTAATTATGTCTTACCGCTTTTAATGTCGATGTAAAGCACTTTGAATTACCTTGTGTTGAATTGTGCTATATAAATAAACTTGCCTTGCATAAAATACTTGCCCAGAATAGTTTAGCCAATTATGCCATGAGCATAACAAAATAGTTTTAGGAAGAGGTGTCAAGTAACGAAGTACAAATACTCCGTTACCTTACTTAAGTAGAAGTTTTGGTTATCTATACTTCACTGGAGTAATTATTTTTCAGACGACTTTTTACTTTTACTCCTTACATTTTCACGCAATTATCTGTACTTTTTACTCCTTACATTTTAAAAACAGCCTCGTTACTCTATTTCATTTCGGCCTTTAAATAAAAACTATCCAGTTAAATTGCTCCATCCGGATAGAGTGAATTTGGTTGTGGTTGTTTCAGATGTTCTTGTCCAGTTTTGTTCTTACATCCGTTCCCTCAGATTCCTGCAACTAAACTTGGATGTACATTCCAATAAAGGTTAGGATAAATGATAACATGCCTCTGAAGTTTGACTTTTTGCACCATTACAATACTTATATGCAACTAGTCATCATATCTCCTGCTCTCTGAAACACATTAATGCTCAATAGTACACATATATGGTTCTTTAATATATTTGCATTATACTAAGATGGATTCATTTTCAATGGCTTTTGTCCTTAATGGCTTTTTTCCCCCTTACATTACTTTTACTTTTATACTTTAAGTAGTTTTGAAACCAGTACTTTTATACTTTTACTTGAGTAAAAAACTTGAGTTGATACTTCAACTTCTACAGGAGTATTTTGAAACTCTAGTATCTATACTTCTACTTGAGTAATGAATGTGAATACTTTTGACACCTCTGCGTGGCCCTGAATGCACCTTCAGTTCGACGAGTCTGCGTTCAGTAACTCTCCTTTAAAGTGACAGCCAGCGCTCTCCACCAATCAGAACGCTGGGATTCCGCTGCGCGGACGGCGCCGCGCTCCGACCAATGACAAGCGCCGGCCGTGGTCACGTGACGGTTTCGCGGCAAAAAAGATTTCGCGCGAAAACCCGTCCGGGGCTTGTTTAGATCCGAATCAGCTGAGACAATAACAACAATACCAGCCGACAGCGGCGTCCGGATGGCGGTTTGGCAGACGGACTCCCCCCGCGGTGAGCACCCCCACCACCATTCCCCGGCGTTTTAAAAAATATTTAGTATATTTCGAGCTTTTTTGCTTTTTTTGCTCCCCAGTTTGTCCGGTTGCTGCCTGTGCCGGCCTGTGCTTGTTTAACCTTGTTTTAGCCTGTAAGCTGCTGTAAAGTTTCACCACCAGGCGTGTCTGGGACAGATTTGCATTTGTAGCCAGGTTTGAGCTGCTGTTTTGGGGGTTTTGGTGAACTTATTTGGGTGTTTTTTGGCCGAGCTAGCGCAGTTAAGCTGATTCATGGTTCTGCGTCAAATCGACGCGCGTAGGGTACGCGGCGACGCACACCGTACGTTGTGCGTCGCCGCGTACCTTACGCGCGTCGATTTGACGCAGAACCATAAATCAGGCTTTAGCCCCGCTCGGGCATGAGGCCTCTGTGCGCGCTCCCGACAGCAGAAAAACAAAAGATCTCAATCATCTGCAGATTAACACACTCCCTGCTCTGTTTGCCTTGTCTCTGCCCTTTCCCTTGCAAGTATTTCGGGTTTTCTGAGCCTTTTGGATGCAGAGGTAGCAGGGCTTTTTAGCAACGTTACTTGCATTTGCCAGATTTCCTGTTTAGGAGTAACATCCTGTGTTGATGTGTTGATGTTTCAGCCTCAATTTCACTCAGCTCGGGGTTTCCAGGGGGTAGAATCCACTCAGATTGTTAGTTTGTTCTCCTGCTGATGACTTTTTGCACCATTACAATACTTATAGTCATCATATCTCCTGCTCTCTGAAACACATGTTAATGCTCAATAGTACACATATATGGTTCTTTAATATATTTACATTATACTAAGATACATTCATTTTCAATGGCTTTTGTCCTTAATGGCTTTTTCCCCCTTACATTACTTTTACTTTTATACTTTAAGTAGTTTTGAAACCAGTACTTTAATACTTTTACTTGAGTAAAAAACTTCTACAGGAGTATTTTTAAACTCTAGTATCTATACTGGTCCGTGTACTTCGCGGCCATCTGTTTTTTGTTTTGAAACAGAAGTTAATTTACCTCTGAAGAGAATCTAACGTGGCACTTAAATTCAGGATACAAGGAGCATTAACTTTTTACCTTTTTTTTTTAATTGCTTTATTCAAGACACCAACACAAAAGCATATTTTATTTAATTTATTAAGGTGACAATTTCTATATTACACATCTTTCATGTACATCAGGAATTAAACATGGAAAAGAAAATAGAGCATTACCATAAACTTCTTATTAAAACTTCTCTTTTAAAAAAGAAATATTGTTATTGACACCATTTACAACTTATTTTCATATACAGGAGAGTGACAGTGGTTTAGTTTAGATATAGAGGGAAAAAAACCAAAAGGAGCAATGCTTAATGATGTTCACATAATTACGCAGTTGATCAATCTTTCTGGGCTCTGGTTCTGAGCCCGGAGGGTTGGACAGCGTCAGGCGACGGGACGCACCGCCTCGTCATCCTCATACATTCGTTTTTCACACCAACTTTGTCTCAGTTGCTGCATTCCAGTTATAAATAAAACATTTTTATATATCACAGTGAGTTATTCCTTAACTTGAGCGCCGCCCGCTTTTCAGAGGTCGCTCATCTTAGTCCTGTTAGTTCCTAGAGACTCTGATCAGAACCAAATTATCCGTTTCCCAGAACCCTTTGGTTCATCATCTCGGCGTCGTCATGAGGGGTCCGTGGACTTCACGGCCATCTGTTTTTTGTTTTGAAATGACAAAATAAAAATAGAGAAATAATCCAAAATAATCTGTTTCCCATCTTTTGTTTTGGTAATAAAAAAAACGGAAAACGGATTGTTGTCCGTTATCCGTTATCCAATTTCATTGATGTGTTTGAAAATCGAAATTGGGAATTAAAACAGCGAGTGGAAAACTCTTTTCTCTATTTCCTATTCGTTTCCAGTATGTTAGAGTTCAGTACATGTTATTGATTATTGATTGGACGCTGCAGCTGAACGGACTGTCACAACATCACTGCAGTTTCATGACGGAGTGCAGACAGATTACAGATTAAACTCATTTTTCACTCCCAGGTTTCATATTTGATTTATTTTCTGTTTCAACTTTAAAAAAAATCTAAAACTGTTAATTTTCAATCTGATCAACAAAAGAACCAGAAACAACTTTCTTCATTTATTACTGCGCATGTGCAATCCCCCCATTTGTCCAATCCTTGTTTTCAGTATCCTTGGAAACAAATAGGAAATAGAGAAAAGAGTTTTCCACTCACTGTTTTAATTCCCAATTTCGATTTTCAAACACATCAATGAAATCGCATAATGGATAACGGATAATGGATAACGATCCGTTTTCCGTTTTTTATTATCAAAACAAAAGATGGGAAACGGATTATCTCTCTATTTTTATTTTGTCATTTCAAAACAAAAAACGGATGGCCGCGAAGTACATGGACCTATACTTCTACCTGAGTAATGAATGTGAATACTTTTGACACCTCTGCTCAGATTGTTAGTGATCTCCTGCTTCTGCACGGTTGGGGGGGACGGGACGCTTGAGGGAAATGTCCCGTCTGCCCTGGAGCTCTCACCAGCTCTTTCACTTTTGTGTCACGCGTTGACAGATCAGCAGGAGAGCTGGTGCTGACGGTGACCCGTCTGCACCTCCGTCACCTCCCAGCGCCGACCACGGGGGCCACGCCGGCCCCGCGCCGACATGTCAGAGACTCTGATCACGGGCCACACATCCGAGGACCTGCTGGCGGACTTTGAGACGCTGCTGAACTCGGGCAGCATCGACCTGGGCGAGGAGCACCAGATCGTGATCATCACCAGCCCCAGCAATGAGGGGCTGCACCCGGCCAGCGCCCCCAGCAGCACCGGGGAGATCCTGCTGTTCGCCACGCCCCAGGGCCCCGCCGAGGCCGCGGGCCAGGACCGGCGGAGGCCGCCGCTGGGACGACCCCCGGTGAGGATGAGGGGGTTGAGATGGAAGTGAAACAGCATCAGGGTGGAGGGAAGTGGTTACATGAGAAGTTTCACATGTTTGCAGCAGTTGCTTGAAATCTCTCCACCTGTTGCTTCAAAGCGCCACGTGTTTCAGTGTGGGCTTCATCACTCATTCAGTTTTATTTTCTTAAAGGGGACCTATTATGAAAAACAGGTTTTTTCTTGCTTTAACATATATAAAGTGTCTCCCCTCAGTCTGCCAACTCAGAGAAGGAGGAAAGCAACCAAATTCTGCAGTGTCTGTACTAGGCCTGCGTTGAAAAAATCGATTTCCCAATTCTAAATAGATTCTCATATTAATTCCTAAAAATCGATTCATATGTCTAAAGATAGATTTTAAAAAAAAATGTATTTATGTGTTTTTTTTTTCATCATTACATTACAACTTTTGGTTATTTTTTTGTTTATCCCCAAAAAAGGAATGTTTTGTTGGACAGGAGAATAACTGGTGCCATGTTTTTGCCTTTAAATATGTTTAAAGGTATGAAAACATTAAAGTGTTAGGTTATAATTGCATAAATTGTCTATATTTCATTACTTTATATACTGTCTTGGGGTTACATTTGCAAAAAATGCTAAAAACCAAATGCTCAAAAATTAAAATCAAAATAGACCGAAAATGGAAGAAATAAAAACGGAATGTGGGAAAAAATAAAACCGATTTCATCCGTCTCTGTTTCCTCCCTGGATCTGTTCAAACACTCGGCCCGATTGGCACTAAAGGACCGTACAACCTCATTATGCCAGTTATTACAGTTTTTGCGATATTTACCTTTCTTTTTTTTTTTTTATTTCCATTTCACTTTGGACGCTTGTTGCTAGGCAACAGATTATCGTAGAGACATCGTACAAAGGTTCCCCGACTCGGCACGCTGTGGACTTCAACATATTCAAATTTCATGAAGCTGTGATTTAAGGAAATTTTATGTCAAAATCCAGGCCAAATGGCCCCATTCATTCGGATGGGGTTTTTTACCACGGTGAAAAAAAAACCTATCCATTAACATAGTCTGAACCAGAACGTGCACCCATGCATGGCATACATCGTTAGATGCGTCTCCATCTTGCCTCGATGGGCATTACTTTTCTCAATCAAAAGTGTTACCGTGGCAACGCTAGATGCCAAAAAGTGCGTCCCATTAATAACTATTGGGAGCACAGGAATGAATGAAATACAAGCGTAAAAACACCTCAAACTGACATAGAACCACCCTAAACACAACCACTACAGCCCCAAACCAAAGCAGCGAGAGGGGACGAATGGGCGGTAGGGCATGCCCATATCAAAATTTCATGAAATTTTCTAGTTGTTTTATTTTTCTTCAATGGCGTGTTTTTCATTAGGTGAAGCGGAAGTTGGACCTGGACAGCGACCACCAGTACGTCAGCACCACCCGACCATCGACCGGCCAGGCCCCGCCTTCCACGCCGGCTCCGCCCAGAGGTACGAGATAAAAACATTACACCTGAATACAGGTACATCTGCAGGAGTAAGCCCCGCCCCCTTTAATGGAGGGGTTTAAAAGCGTAATAAAAATCATCTGATTGTAGTGGGACGTGCTGTGAGGCAAATGTTATCTAATCAGTCCAACAGCTGTGTACGACCTTTAACCCGCCGGTTGTTTATTTAACAAGAACGAAACCAAAGGAAAAAAAGTGGTCGATACAAAGATCCATCCCATCCGCCCCTGTAGGATTTAAAAGGTTAATCTGCAGTCAGGCCCTCCATGACCTGGTCATCAGACATCTGGAAAAGCAGATGTTCCGGCAGTTTGCTGGTCTGGAAAATTCACAGGACTGTATCAGAAAATTAGAATATTGTGATAAAGTCCTTTATTTTCTGTAATGCAAAAATGTCATACATTCTGGATTCATTACAAATCAACTGAAATATTGCAAACCTTTTATTATTTTAATATTGCTGATCATGGCTTACAGTTTAAGATTAAGATTTCCAGAATATTGTAATTTTTTGAGATAGGATATTTGAGTTTTCTTAAACTTACTTATATTTATGGTTGGAAGTTGAATACATGGTTCCGTTTCACTTTTCCAGGCAGATATCTGAAACTTGTTGGATTTCGTCCTCGTGGATGTTGGTTGAAAGTAAATTAAATTACATACATTACATTCTCAGCAACATACCGTACTGACATGAGCGTATGGCGAGGTTGTCGTTTTCTGTTCAATGTCTAGACTTTTAAACCGTCCGCATCCACAGTATCCGATGGGCCAGAGGTGACGTCACTGCAGTTGTCACGACAACCCCCAAGCAGCGGAAACATAAAGGCTCATGGGATGTCAGAGGTCAAGTTTATGTATCCAGCGAATTAAAACAATGAAGTTGATCAAAGTCCTTGACAGTCAGATGAAGTCATAGATTAAAAATGACGAGCAGGGATTTAAACACACAAACACAACAAACGAGCCGATAAGAAGTCAAATATAAATAAGAGCAGCGACGTCTGTCTGGTTGTAGTCTGCTCTCGGTTGGAAGTCGAGGGGAAGACGGGTGTTTCAGCTTGGAGATGAACTCGTCTGGGAGCTGAGCTCCTCTGCAGCTTCCAGGCAAATGCTCCATCACTTCTGTTTTCATTTGGATCTTGTAACATCTGGAAGCCTCTGGTTTGTAGACCGTGGGAGTGTCTGGTCGTCGAGAACGGGACGATGAGTCCAGAAAGAGCACTTTAAACGCATAAAAATAAAGAGGAAATGTATCTGCCAACTGTCATTCTGAGAGGCGAGGATCTGGCAACGCGGTTGCCAGATCCTACAACACGCCCCTGCAGAAAACAAGACTTTTATCTGTAATAATCTTCTGCCGAAGCTGCTAAGACTTTGTTTCCAGCCTCAGAGAGAAGCTCTGACAGCTTGGGACTCATCTGTTGTAGTCAACCCTGAGTTGATGAGACAGCAGTGGTGTGCTGCGTTTAGCATGCATGACAATATAAGCCCCCAAAAATACACGTTACACTGACTGCGTTTACATTTAGTCAAAATTCGGGTTATTGCTAATATTCTGAAACATTCGGAATATTCCGTTTACATGGTAATTAATCATTCTGGATATCTGGATCAAACCAGCGACGCACGGAGAACGTGATGATGCAATTACCGTCATTTCTGCTTCTTCTTCCTGTATCCAAATTCAAAAAAAATGCTGCTTCGCACAACTTTTCGCTCACCTTCTTGTAAATCTTCTATCCCGGTACTTTCTACCGTCTACAAATGCAGAAATGTTCATATCCTTCATTACATTTATGAAGTGATTAGTCTCCTCCTGGTCTTGGTTTCTCCGTGTTTATAAGAACTTCCTGGACTCAAAAGACCAGGATTCCTTGTGAACAGAACATGTGCAGAAAACAAATTCATGTTCCGTTTGATGGGGATATTCCGTTTGGCGTTTACATGACCCAATATTCAGGTTTTAAAAGGAGTAACCCAGCGGTCATATTGGGGTTTTTAAAAACCCGAATATGAGCAAATTCAGGTTATTCAAAGGGGTTATTGGTGTTTACATGGCCGTGAAAAACCGGGTTATTGATAATATTCAGGTTAGAAAAGGGTTATTGACTGCATGTTAGTTTCTTCGTGCTGTGGTTTGTACATTCACCTTCTGCACAAATAACGATGTAAAACGAGATGCAACGTTACAAACGGACGCGTACAGGGAGCGGCGTGTTGGTGACGCCCCAGGTGGCTGCTGGGTAATGGGAACGGCAGCAGGCCGTGGCGACCGGCCGGTCCGTGGACTCGTGAGGCGACGAGGCCTTCGGCCTCTTTCCTGAGAGGGTTCTTAACCTCGGACCTGCTCCGTGTCGTTCCAGTTCCCCGCAGCACCAACGAGAAGTCCCGCTACGACACGTCCCTGAACTTGACCACCAAGCGCTTCCTGAACCTGCTGTCGCAGTCGGCCGACGGCGTGGTGGACCTGAACTGGGCCTCGCAGGTGCTGGACGTGCAGAAGAGACGCATCTACGACATCACCAACGTGCTGGAGGGAATCCAGCTCATCTCCAAGAAGTCCAAGAACAACATCCAGTGGCTGTGAGTATGAGAGGAAACCGCCGGCCGCCGCGGTGTGGACCCCCGGTGATCCGGGTCACGGTGAAAAACAAGTTTTTTTCCAACAATAAAGGAAGTAAAAAAAAAAAAAGAATTTAAATAAATAAAAATAAAATAAGTGAACAAACAGGTTGACTTAGGGCAGGGTTGGCAACCCAAAATGTTGAAAGAGCCATATTGGACAAAAAACACAAAAAACAAATATGTCTGGAACCGCAAAAAATGAAGTCTTGTATAAGCCTTAGAATGAAGCCAAATGGCGAAATGTTGATAAAAAAGTTGAAATGTTGAGAAACAAGTCGAAAATTCGAGAAACAAGTCGAAATTTCGAGAAAAAAGTCGAGACCCCCCGACCAATCGGTGGCCTGTAGTGTGATGACATCACAGCCCAACTTAGCCGCTTAGAACCTCGGCAGAATAGTTACAGAAAAGTATCTACTTGGCATGTTAGACCCCTAGTGGAAAAGAACCAAACCAAGCGGAGGCGAGCCGAGCTGAGTAGGTACTAGTGGAAAAGTGCCAAAAGAGAAGGAATCCAGTCGCCTCGTTTCAAGACTTGGAGAGTTATTTTGCTTTAGATGAGAATAAAGCTCGTAGGAAAAATTTGACTTTTCTTATTTTTGAAGCTATTAATGAAAAAGATGGTTGAAAAGAACTTTCTCCATCGAGGCCAGTAGCAGCTCACAAGTAGAACTGAACGTGGATTTAAAGCTTGGACTCTCCAAATGACTCCGTGTCCCTGCTGCTCCTCAGCGGTAACCGGATCGACGCCACGCTGGTTTCCCGCCACAAGGAGCTGCAGAGGGAAGTGTGCGAGCTCACCGAGGCCGAGGAGCATCTGGACGAGCTCATCTCCAAGTGCAACCTGCAGCTGCGGCTCCTCACAGAGGAACCGCAGAACAAGAAATATCCTTTTCTGAGCCAAATGACGTGAGCGTGACGAGGAGCAGAGTAGGGCATAGCCGGAGAGGCGACATTTTATAGACTTTTTACGTTATATCTGAAGTTTGTTTGGATTTCACCCAAAAAACTAAATCAGGTGTCAAAACGCAAATTATTTGTGCTGCTAGAATTATATTTCCTACCAGCTCAAGTTCACATCAGCCCCGACGCGTCCAGATGTCTCTCCTCCTCTTGTCGGAGTGTCTCAAAACTTGTTCTCTCTCTTGTACCGCCACATCGTTCCTCTCTCCAAACAGACGAGGAGTTGCCAAACACTTTTTTTGCTTTTCCACCAATCAGAAAGCAGGCGTCATGATTTTTTTTTTTTTTTATATGATCAAATTCAATTCAATTTTGTTTATATAGCGTCTAATACAACAGATGTTGTCTCTAGACGCTTTCCAGAGATCCAGAACATGAACATAAATATAAATATAAATATAATCCCCCGAGCAATTATTACATAAACAATGGCAGGTAAAAACTCCCCTTTAGGAGGAAGAAACCTTGAGCAGGACCAGGCTCATAAGGGGTGACCCTCCTGCCGAAGGCCAGACTGGGGGAGTCGGGGACGTCAGCAGCACAGCAGGCAGGTGGAAGCAGCAGCGGGATGACCAGAGGGGGGGGGGCGGACGTCGGCAGCACACAGCAGACATCCACGTAGGCAGGTGGAAGCAGCAACGGGGGGGGGGGGGACCGGGGCCGCAGGCCAGAACGCAGCTCCCGAGGCCCCGGCCTGCAAACATGCACAAAAGAGAAAAAAGGGGGGCCAGCACAAGAAACTACAGGAGCGATGGACAAAACGATAGCTATGAGACATTTATAAAAATGGAAGTGGAAAAGAGAGAAAGGGAAAAGGAGAGGAGAAGAAGCGTGAGAGGCACCGCCCAGCGGATCATGTCGGTGCCCCCCTGCAGCATAAGCCTATAGCAGCATATCTACCGCAAAGCTATATTTGAGACTAACTATTATAGTCTTGTTCTATAGCTGCAACTATGACTACTGACTCTAACACACTAAAGTTTACACTACCTAGAGATTTACCAACACCAGCTAGAGGTTTACTAAACACTAACTATAGGCTTTACTAAACAGAAATGTTTTAAGTTTAGTTTTAAAGGTGGGGGTGGTGTCAGCCTCCTTAACCCAGATTGGAAGTTGGTTCCAAAGTAATGGTGCCTGATAGCAGAACGCCCGCCCTCCAAATCTACATTTAGATACTCTAGGAACTACGAGTAAACCTGCACTCTGAGAACGGAGAGCTCTGCCAGGAACATAAGGCACTATCAAATCTTGTAAATACTGCGGAGCTAAGCCGTTTTGGGCTTTATATGCAAGTAATAAAACTTTAAATTGGATTCTGAATTTTACGGGTAGCCAATGGAGCGACGCTAACACTGGAGAGACGTGGTCTCTCCTGCTAATTCCTGTCAGCACTCGCGCTGCTGCATTTTGGATCAGCTGGAGCCTATTCAGCAAATTACTTGGACATCCTGGTAACAACACATTACAGTAATCCAGTCTAGAAGATACAAACGCATGAACTAGTTTTTCTGCATCACTCTGCAAGAGGATTTTCCTAATCTTTGCAATATTACGGAGATGGAAAAATGCTATTATATAAACCTGATTAACATATGGTTTAAACGACAAATCCTGATAGAAAATAACACCAAGGTTTCTCACAGTTGTACTGGAAGCCATCGCAACACCATCTAATCCCTTCCTAAAATGCTCTGGACCAAGAATGATAACCTCTGTTTTATCTGAATTTAGAAGCAAGAAGTTTCTGGACATCCAGTCCTTGATGTCCCTAAGACATGCCTGAAGTTTAACCAACGGTTCTGTCTCATCCGGCTTCATAGACAAGTAGAGCTGCGTATCATCAGCATAACAATGAAAGTGTATGCCGTGATTCTGGATTATACTTCCCAACGGCTGCATGTATAAACTGAACAAGATTGGCCCTAGCACTGAACCCTGCGGAACGCCATAACAGACCCTTGACTGTTCTGAAGAAACCTCATGTACATGAACAAACTGGAACCTGTCAGATAGATATGATTTAAACCAACGTAGAGCAAACATGTTATTTAGAGTAAAATTCTTGTCTTCCAGCGTTCCCACGAGTGATATTTTTTACAAAGTAAACCCTCTTGGACTTTATTTCAAGTGTTAACGGGGTCAAACTCCCCACCTGACTGTTTGAGGGTCTGAACGTCGGTAAACTGTGGAACTGAGCTGATCCTTAACAGCGGCGCTCCTCACGCTGGGTTACGTGCGCTGCCAGGACCTGCGGCAGTCGTTTGAGTCTCCGGACCACCTAGTCATGGTGATCCGAGCCCCCCCCGAGACGCAGATGCAGGTGTCCGAGCCCAGCGAGGTGAAGCCTTTTATCACGCATTTCTTCCCCCCCCCGTCTCTAATCTTCTATGGAGCCAAATCAAAGCCAAAACTTTTGGCCTTGATTTGGCTCCATAATCTTCCACCTAACGGCGTGTTCTGTGTCACCTCACGTCCGTCAGGGATACCAGGTGTCACTGAAGAGCACGCAGGGTCCCATCGACGTGTTCCTCTGTCCGGACGACAACTCCGGCGTCTGCAGCCCCGTGACGGGAAACAGCCCGTCCAAGGACAGCGACGCCGACCCCGCCCTCGCCCCGTCTCCCGCGGCGACCCCGGACCACTCGCATCCGACGAGCACGGCGCCGCAGGAAGCCGGGTTCTCGTCGCCGGCGTCCACATCCTCCACGGTGACGGCGTCGTCCCAGCAGGAAGCTTCGGGGCTGGCGTTGGCCGGAGACGCAGGTACGGCTTCTCCTTCCTGGGTTAATTTCTAGTTAAAGGTCAAAGGTCAAACGTACGATAAAGTTGCTTGCGTCAACGAAAATTATGACTAAATATCGTTGTCAATGAACCTTTTATCACCTGAGGAAAACGAGACCAGACGCAACGAAAATGCTGGTCATGTGACGATAACGATGATTAAATATATAATGGAATAAAAACGAGAGTAAAATGTAGATTACAAAATAAAAACTCTGCTAAAATGTGTCTTAATTTTCGTTGACCAAAACGAGACGAAATGTTCTAACAAAGATCCTTAATGTCCATGTTTCCAGTAGTTTCCTCTGGTTTAGTTCTGCTGCTGGGTGACGTCACGTCCTCGTTGGAAAAGAAAAAGACGGGGAGAAATGCGGAAAAATAAATGTTGTAAACTCAAACTAGACAATTTCCTCGCAGAAATTTCGAGAGTTCCACGGCGGGCTGCTGCACATTTGTGTACATTTTACAAGCAATAAAGGTGAAGGACTCAATACCGAGTCCAATGACACCCCCATGACTCTCTATGTCAAACCATTCAAAAGTTATTGGACTATAACTTATCGGCCAATGAGAAGAAGGGGCGGGGCTAATTTGCACCAATGAAGGTCAAAGACTCGATACCGAGTCCAATGACACCACCCATGACTCTCTATGTCAAACCATTCAAAAGATATTGGACTATAACATATCGGCCAATCAGAAGAAGGGGCGGGGCTAATTTGTATATATAATATACAAATGTAAATATTTATATGTATAATAATATACATATATATCCCATGAACCGGTTCCCAGCAGGACTGTTGATCATCTAAGGTCAAAAGGTCAGGGTTCAGATTTCTCCATTTTCCAGGTTAAAGTATATGAAACCTGTACTGATTGAGTCATGTGACCAGTCTGGCTCAGTCTAATCAGTCAACAGCTGTGCTCTGGTTGCTAGGGGCAACAAGAACCTCGAAATGAGGAATGTTCCGGGTTCGCTTTGAGAAAACCCCAGCTTTTGCCTTGTGAGAAGTTCTGAAATTACTCATTTGTCAGAAAACCGTAGCTCCTAGCAGAAAAATAAAGACATCGTGAGAGACACAGAACCCAGCAGATTCTGACAATCTTAATTTTATTCAGATATTCCTTAAAATGTGTTAGTAACGGCAGTTCGAAAACAAAGTGAGATTTTTTTGAAGAAAACTTTTTTATTTTTTGTATTACATTGCAGTCAATGGAGACCGAGGCAGGAATTTGCGTGGCTGTTAGCCCCCCCGTTTGAATTTTGTGCATACCCCGCCTGTCAAAGTCACATTTTATGAATCTCAACACCTATGTCTACATTTTGACCAAAAATTATTTGTCCAGCTTTTACGGTTTCGGCCGTGAGCTCGAGTTACAAATAAAAATTATGGTCATTTTTTGAATGTTTCTCTCACTCTAAAAAATTAGAACTTCACTCTAGATTTGACCAAAAAGTGATTTCTAGTCCTCGCTTGAGCGCTCATATCTTGAAAAGTGTACATTTTAGGAAAAAACAGTGTCAGGTTTGTAGAGAGAAGAGAAGTTTTCCTCCGTTTTGAAGTTTGAATGACAGTTCTACGTGCAAGTATGAGAAAGATACGTGACTCAGAAAAAAGGTGAATTTGGAGTTTTTCCAACCTCCTTCCAGCCACAGTGTGACATTCTGCCCCATTCAATTACATGGGAAAATCTCCCCATTAGTTTGGAAATTTGGAAATGTTTTTGCACTTCGTGCAAAAACTATTAGTGCCATCGCTCTGAAAATCCACAGTACTGTAGTTAAATTGAGATCCTACAACTTTCTAAATTGGTTCATAATTTTTCGAGTAACCGCGTGCGAGTGGTGAGGCCCCAAACTTCTCCCAATGCATTCCGGATGGCGCTAAAAGCGCATGCCGCATGCCAATCGCTAATAAAAGTCATAGCCAACGATTGCCGCTTAAGGCGCACGTTTCTACGTTTTTACTTTTCGCGGTTTCTCAAAGCTGCGGTACTAGTTACGCGCCGAAGTTTTGTCCGGAAAATGAGTGCCTCTGGCGAAGCCAAAAGATAACCTTTTTTGAATTGTAAAATGGGTTTGGCTAGAACTAGATTAAAATGGTCCTGCACAATTCTGACTAAAATAAGACTAAAATGCTCAGACTTTTAGTTGACTGAATCTTGACGCGACTAAAAGGAGAATGTGACTTACATGACTTAAACTAATAAAAACTAAAATGATAGCTCGACCCAAAGATTAGACTAAAGCTAAAATTGAAACAGGCTGACAAAAACAACACTAACGTACGACCTCATCTCTTACGTAAAGCACCAGCGGAGTTGACGTTAGTCGGGGAATATGGATTCATCACTTTTTAAGCCATTGTTGGAAAGTCATCGGCTCGATATTATAAATAAGCTAAATATTTGTGTTGTCTGGTTAAAAAAAAAAAGACAAAAGTAATTAAAGCTGCAAGCAGCGATGAACGGGCCAAGGACTCAAAACGAAGTCCGATGACACCACCCATGACTCTTTATGTCAAACCATTCAAAAGTTATGGCAGAAAGTAGGAACTATCAAATATGGACTAATCAGATGAAGGGGGGGGCGCGCTTTTTGGCGTCTAGCGTCGCCACGGTAACTCTTTTGAATGAGAAAAGTAATGCGCGTCGTCGCAGGATCGAGACGCACATTTTGATGTATAACACACCTGGATGCACGTTACGGTTCGGGCCGCATTAACGGCCGAAGAAATGGCATGAATTGCGCCAAAATTACACGATTAAATCAAAAAATGGCCGACTTCCTGTTCGGTTTCGGCTATGGCGCCAAGAGACTTTTCTTTAAGTTGCGACATGACGTGTGTACCGATTTTCGTGCATGTACATCAAACAATATTGAGGGGCTTGAGGCACAAAGTTTTCTAGGGGGCGCTGTTGAGCCGTTAGGCCACGCCCATTAATGCAAATATCAAATTTTCCGCCAGGCCTGGCTTGCGTGCAAAATTTGGTGACTTTTGGGGCACGTTTAGGGGGAAAAAAGGCCCTCATTTTGTCGAAAGAATTAAGAACGAGAACTCCTACAGATACAATAGGGCCTTCGCACTCAGTGCTCGTGCCCTAATAATAATCAGAAGTTTCAGATCGTCATTGATTCTTTGTCTTGGGCTGTTTTTCACCTTCTGCTTCCCGTGCCAGAATCGCTGCTGGGAGGCGACCCGTTCTCCAGCCTCGGGGACATCGCCGACTTCGACCTGTCGCCCCTGTCGTCCTCGGACTTCCTGAACGGAGACGGCCTGCCGCTCCCGCTGGACAGTTTCATCAACCTGTCGCCCCCCCACGGCCACGACTACCACTTTGGACTGGAGGACCACGAGGGAATCAGCGAACTGTTCGACTGCGACTTCGACGAGCTGTCGCACGTTCTGGGGGACGGATAGATAGACGGAGGAGCAGGAGGAGGAGGGACGGTGGTAAACCGCTCTCAAGGAGCGCTGGGAACCAACGTTTTCTGGACTGATGTTTGTTTTTATAACCGCGGGCTTTGGGAGAGTGTGTGTGCCGTGGCCGCCGTCGATCCCCGAAACACCAACCCAAACTACATTTAGAAATTACCCTGAAATTGTACAGAAAGAGAGAAGAAAAAAAAAAGAATCATCAGCACTTGTTTGACATTTTCAAATTTTAGAGCGAGAGTTTAGCTTTAGTATAGCTATTTAAATTATTTATATGAATGTTATTTTGATATTTTGTACCAAGTGAGGTTTTGGATGTTGTTCATGTTTTTAATGTAATTGGATAGTGGAGGTGTGTGTGTGTGTGTGTGTGTGTGGGGGGGGGGGCATGTGGTTAGTTTCCTAAACTCTGATTTCACCCGTAGACTCTTAAAACCCCCCGTTTCAGGGTCTTTTCTGCAAGTTGGGGAAACGAGCCTTAACTGATACCGACCCAATGATGAAGAACGTCGCGAGCAGGAAACAAAAGGGAACGTTTTTTTCCATCACAAATAACTTTAGAAAACTGGAATTGTGTTAATAAGCTGCAATTTGTCGTCTCTGGTCACTCCGGTCAAAATTTCTACAGCAGAACTTTTTTTTTTTGTTTTTTTGTGCCGCTAGTGGCCTTTTATTGAGAAAGTCGGTAGACAGGAAGCAGGTAGAGCGATCCAGGGCCCCTCGAGCAGAACTTTCTGGTGAATTTGGTCAAATTAAACAAATTGTACCAGATACTAAAAATGATTTAATGATCATTTTTGCTTTTGTAAACTATTTCACGTTAGTCTGGAGGTGCTCTAAAACATTTTAGTCGATTTTGCAGTAAAACGTTGTTGATCGAAGGTGGTGTCGTCAGTACGGAAGAGTATTAGGGCCATGAAGGAGAAAAAATATTTTAGAGGAGGAAGATTTTTTTTCTTTTATTGTGCACTTCGAGAAAAAAGTCGAAATGTTGAAAAGTCGAAATGTCGAGAAAATAGTTGAAATTTCGAGATTAATGTTGAAGTACAATTTGGAGAAAAAAGTCAAAATGTCGAGAAAAAAGTTGAAAAGTTGACATTAATGTTGAAATACAATTTCGAGAAAAAAGTTGAAATTTCGTCAATTAAGTTGAAATTTCGTGATTAATGTCGACATTTCGAGAATAAAGTTGAAATACATTTCGACTTTTTTCTTGAAAATTGTACTTCAACATTAATCTCGACATTTCAACTTTTTTCTCGACATTTCGACTTTTTTCTCTACATTTTCAACTTTTTTCTCGAAGTGCATTATGATTAAAAAAATCTTCCTCCTCTAAAATATTATTTTTATTTTTCTCCTGCCTGGCCCTCTTCCTCTCTTCCGTACGTCAATTCTGGAGCCATCTTGGTTCTTTTTAACAAAAAAAACCCCATGTTTTTGTTAATTGGCTGGTTTCACTAGAATAATTTATTAACACAATTCTGGGCGGAGTGTCGTCGTCGTGCAGGAAACGCAGTGCGGATCAGGCCGCTGCAGCTACGGTGGTGGGTTCAAGAGGAAAGTTAAGCGGGCGTTCAGCCGTACTCTCAGGTGCTCGGAGCGGGACAAAGTCTTAACGTTTGTGGTGCCAGCGTGTATCAGTGTTGTTTTTGTTTAGGTTGGTTTGCGTAGGTCCACTGTAGACTTCTACAGGCGAGTGGAAAGTTCCCCGAATTACCCGGACGCTGCGAGGGTCGGGCCCAGGCTCGTGCAGCGGCGTCGGTTCGATAAAGAACTCGTAGGTTTGGGTCTTGTGACAGGAATGCAGGACAGGGCTCACCCTGTTGCTGCTCAGAATATGCACTTCATATCAGCTCAGTTAACGTTCATGCCTTAAATCAATGACTCCTCTAGTTAAAAAGTGATCCATCTTATCGTAACCCTCAAAGATCCATTCTTTCTTTCTTTGTTTTCTGCCTGCGGTCACATCATAGGCTGCTTCTTCACTCATTTTCTGTTAAAATCAGTAATAAAATGTACATCATGTCATTAACTTGGTGAATTTAAACCTCATATATTCTTGTACACACAAATGTCTTTCCGCTCCCTCCCTTTTTAAGTTATCTAAGCTAACATGCTTTTTGCAAGTATTCCTCAAGATTTTATTTGGTGTGAGTTTGTGTATGTGTGAATTTTGTTTAATTTCATATTTATTTAAATTGTAAAAAAAAAAGAAGAAAAAAAGGATTTTAATAGAATGGTAGAAGCGAGTTTCTGATGTCGGTCAGGAAGGGACTTTGTTTTTAAACCATGAAAATCCTGGATAAAACATTCAGTTGTTCAATAGAAGTATTTTGTTATGAATATAGTTCTTTTTAGAACATTTATAATTTTCTGATTTCCCCCTTTTAATATGCTAAATATATATATTTATACAGTTTTCTTCCTTCATAACGTCTGATTTTCAATTTTCCTCGCCTACGCCCCCTGGTGTTCAAGACGAGGAAATGCATGTTTCGATCGATCCACTTGCTTCTGTGCAGTCGTGTCATACGTCTGTCTGTCGGTCCATTCGTTCCTGCAGGAACCTCCATAATCTTGCGACTATTGATTAAAACGACGACTCCTGCAGGTTATCGGAGCAGTTTATGCCCCACATGCAATGTTAGAAAAAAAACAACCAAAAAACTGCAACGTATTCCAGAGTCACCATAAGCTGTGCTAACGTTTTGACTAAGTGTGTTAAACTGTTTTGGCGTCAAATTAAGTCCGTTAAAAGAGTGGGCAATAAGTTCACCGACCCTTTTTTAAAAAAAAAAAAGAAAATTAAAAAGTACTCCCTTGTCCGAACACCTGGGGGCGTGCTCGTCTCTGTCCTCCTGCAACCTTTTTAGTAACGGGCCTAACTTTTCCCGCCTTCATCTGGTTTCTACGGAAGAATATTAGGGCCAAGCAGGAGAAAAATAAAAATAATATTTTAGAGGAGGAAGATTTTTTTTTCATTATGCACTTGGAGAAAAAAGTTGAAATGTTGAGAAAAAAGTAAAAATTTTGTGAATAAAATTGAAATGTTGAGAAAAAAGTAAATGTCGAGAAGAAAGTCGAAATGTTGAGAAAAAAGTTGAAATGCAGAGAAAAAAGTCGAAATGTCGAGATTAATGTTGAAGTACAATTTCGAAAAAAAAGTCGAAATGTTGAGAAAAAAGTGAAAATTTGTGACTAAAGTTGAAATGTCGAAAAAAAAGTCGAAATGCCGAGATTAATGTTGAAATACAATTTCGAGAAAAAAGTTGAAATGTTGAGAAAAAAGGCGAAATTTCAACTTTTTTCTCGAAATTGTATTTCAACATTATTCGACATTTCGACTTTTTTCTCGAAGTGCACAGTAAAAAAAAAAAATGTCTTCCCGTCTCCAAATATTTTTTCTCCTGCATGGCCGTTATACTCTTCCGTAGGTTTCAGTAATACTGGTTGTAAGTTGTTTTTTTTCTCCATGTTGCAGGCAACATTGCTGACTGGGTTGTGTGTCGCTACTCGGTGCCTCAGACTCACCCGAATGTGTTAAAACTACTGCTGTTGTTTGGTTTTTATTTTGGTTTCCTTAAAAAAAAAACAGGAGGAAACTAATAAGATTTATCGCCTTTATCCTTTATCCCCGCAAAGCTTCAGCCTCTCGCTGCCTTCAGCTGAACTTTAGCTCACGTCGTCTACACCGTTTGTCCCTGGGTGTGTTTTGGTTCCCTGCAGGAAAAATGCAGTGCCTTGAGGTAAAATAACTTTAAATCAGGTTTAGTCTGTTTCTTGGGATGTAGTTTTGTTTTTTTTATTTTTTTGGGGGGGGATTTGTTTGCACCTTCAGCTTAAATTCAAAAATAATTTTCCAGTCGTTGGAATCAATGAGATGTGTGTGTAATGTTCGTATGATAAAAGAGGCATTTTCTTATTTTCTTAAACAAGGCGTCACTGGAGCGCTCAAGAAGTCTGACAGTCAACATTTATAACACTATAAAAATGTTCATTCTGAATTTTCTTTTTTTGGTTGTTGGATTAAATTTCAGATGCAAGCAGACACACGCTGAACTTGATCCAGCCTGTAAGTCGTTGAGCAAAACTTGGTCATATGGAAAGTGGCTTACCCAGCAGCTAAATCAATCCTGTTTGGTTTTTCTTCGGGTTTTTTTTTCTGCTCTATTTTGGATTAAAAAAATACAAGTTTGTACATGTTAAGTGCATATTTGTCCCAGTGTGCCCCTTTTTTGTATCAAATTGTCTCTGACGAGAATAAAATTGAACTATTTTGACCCGAGCGACTTGTGTTACAGTAATTAGCAGTATTTTGTTAATGGTCTAGTGTTTGTTTTAATCACCGTTGGAAGCGAAGGGAGCACCTATGACGGTGTCACCAGCCAGTTGAATATTAGAATGGTGTAAAGCAGGGGTGTCAAATGTGCGGCCTGAGAGTTTTCATGCGGCCCGCGAAAAGTTTCCAACGCAAAAAACCGAAATGTTAATTTACTAAAAAAGGAAGGCATAAATAATTGCCATGAATCGCAGCATATCCGATAATATATTTCTTCTACAAATCCATCGTTATTCCACAAAGAGAGCCGTTTTCAACATTTTTTTAGTTTTCTAGAATGCATTTGCCGATTTTATTTGTTTGCAGACGGTCGTTTATTTTTATTAACTGATTACTATTATATATTTTCGCAGGAAAAATATCACTGCTAAAAAAGATGATAGAAGATATTTATTCCGGGAATTTCAGTTTTGAATACGACTCGAGGATAGTGACAAAGTAAAACTGTTAAAAAAGAAGTGCTGACTTTTTCGGCACACTGGCGTAAATATCCGCGCCAATTTTTAAAAATAAATACACTTAATTGTACTGGAAAAATCTCTAAATCACAAAGAAACACTCTCGGATGTAATAAGAAAGATTTTGCTTTTAATTAAATTTCCTATGAAAAAGCGAAATATAAAAAAAACATACTGTTTATCTTTATCTTTGTAAAATGATATTAAAGTATCTTACATAATTTGAAAAAAACGAGAAATTTCAAGAAAAGATCCTAAAGAAATATATTTTACATAATTAGAGTGTAAACAAAGTGCATATTTCCTTTAAAATTAACTAAACTGATATTGGATTAGATAATAATAGTAAAAAAAAAAAGAATTAGAAAAAAAAACATTTCGCACCGTTTTTGTTATTTTCAGCGTGCGGCCCGCGAGAAAAAAATTGGTCAAATCCGGCCCGTCAAGCTAAATGAGTTTGACACCCCTGGTGTAAAGAGTTTTAAAACCAAACGTGATGGAGGTGGATCACGTGGGTGACTGACGTCACATCGGCCTCAGTCAGATTATTTGGAAACATGATTAATGTCCTGTCACACAACCTGAGGCCGTTTCCGTTTTACATTGGAAAGGTGGGGTAGCGTAGTGAGCTGTGATCTAACTTTCACAGGAAAGGTGTGTGCTGATGACGAGACAGAATCCTGTTTCTCTTTATATTTTATGTTTATATTAATGTCATGCAGTAAAATGCAATCTTTCTATGTATGCATGAATTTTTAAACTAGTTCAGAACTGAAGGAAAGGTGAAGCAAAGCTCTTCTCCCTACAAAAATCACCTTTTGTAGGGATACAGATGGATGGATGGATGGATAACTTTATTCATCCCTAAGGGGAAATTTTGTTGTCATACCAGTCCTGTATAAATATAATAGAATAAAAAAACGGAGGTAGAAAAGAAAGGACACTTGGACACATTTATTATTTATGTAAATAATCCACCGTCTGTCACTGATCCATCTCACCAACGATGGAACATGAGTATTGGATATGTGAAGGGGAAGTTTATGTTGGTCTTATATGTGCAGATATGAACATTTGCTGCGCCTAAAGAAAACTAACACGTACCACTTGAGCTCGGTTTGAACAGTTTTTGAAGAGTTAGTTAGTTAGTTAGTATTTATTTCGGTCAATCACAAACATAAAAATCAACAAACAAGATAACACAGGTTTTTTCCCTGGTCAACATTGTGATTATTTTGACCGAAAAGGTCTGGGCTTGAAGCATAAAGCTGATCTTGCCCACCTTTTAACAGAATAGAATATACAAAAAGAACAAATGAAGTATCATTAGGGTACACAAAATAAAAATAATAATAATAATAATAATAATAATAATAATAATGGTAATAATAATAAAAATAATAATAATAGCAATAATGATGATAATAATAATGATAGCTCTGAAAACCGAAAGTGAAAAGATGCTAAGGAAACCGACAAAACCAATTTAAGTTGTCATTTTATCTCATGCATGTGTACATTCTTCTCTGTTTGCTTATTGTGCTCCTATATTTATTATTATTTAATTATTATTATTTAATTTATTATTATTATAATTAATTAATTAATTATTAATATATTTATTATTGTCCATTACCTTTGCTTTGAATAATATCTTGTATGCTTTTATTGAGTTTGCTAGTTTAAGGTCGTTGTGTAATGAGTTCCAGAGAATGTCTTCGTCTTTTGTTGCCATGAAGAGGAGATAGAAAAAAAACAAAAGCCAATGATGTCAACAGTGCGAGAGTGACAGGTGTGGGAAGGTGGAGCATGCTTGAAATACCTGCAGCACCTGCAGCTCCTGCAGCAGATCAGGCCCAACATGCAGCAGAGCAAACACGGCAGTGCTGGTGAGTGATCTGCTAATGTCTAACTCAAGTTTTCTTTCCTCCTTTAGGATTTTTGCTGTTTTTAGTCATTTAATTGGCACACCTTGTGCTTCATGGTTCTGGTAAGCCGTTCCACACTAGGTGGATCATTTCAAGCGGATGCTTCAGCATAAGTTGAGTTGTTAAAAGGATGATCTGAATGTTATAAACTTTCCCCGCAAGGTATGTTGTACTGAAGACCTTCTGACTCCTGCGTTCATGTGGCGAGCTTGGAGTTTTTTACACAACGGGACAATACTGGAGAGAAGGAATGTGACACAGAGGCTGCATAGTTTTTAAACCCGTTCAGTGATCTAGTTCAGCGTTTTTATCACCCAGCAGCAGCCTGAGGTTGTCTGAAACTGTTTTTCATCTCCTCCTGAGTGATGGAGGGTATTTACAGTCAGGAAGATCAGTACAGAGCAGGCAATAATAATAATAATAATAATAATAATGAAAACGACTAGATTTGCTGGGATTATCAGTGGATCTGTGTACTTTGTAGAACAATCTCTACCCAACGGCAGCAAGATAAAAGCATCTTTCATCTCAGTTGTAACTTAAGGCACAGACAGCAAGTGATCCTGAACTTTGAAATGCACGGATTACTTTTATGACGTATAAATCAATTGAGTCCGTGAATACCCTGTTACCATGGTAACTTACTCTCTGAATGCAGCCTGGTCCAACAGCAGGTTCAGGAGGCTGAAACGGATTACATTTTTTTCACGTGTGTGTGAAGTAATTCTGACTTCAGGTAATTTTCTGGTTCCAGTTTAGTCTTCAGACTGGGAATTGAAGTCCAGCTCTTCCTCCATCTCTTCATGTTATTTTCCCCTAGAAACCAACAAGCTACTAACGCCCTTCCAAATGTTCATATTTCCAATAACATTTTGGAAAGAGTTACAGTAACCAAATCTCTAGGTGTTATGATTGATGAAAATCTCACTTGGAAAAATCATATTGCACTCATCTCGAACAAGATTGCAAAAAATATTGGAGTAATCGGACGTATAAGCATCTATTACCAAGAAAAATATGTATTAATTTATATTATACTATGATTTATCATTATATTTCATACTGCAATGTCATTTGGGCAAGTTCCTTCAAGAGCAACCTCAACTGTATCTTTATCCTGCAAAAACGTTTTATCAAAATGATTACATTCTCCAATAGACTTTCTAGATCCACCCCATTGTTCCAATGCCTAAGTATTCTCCCTATTTCTGCTGTAAATGTTTTTCAGATTTGTCTTTTTGTCTATCAATCCATTCCCAAGCTACTTCCAACCTGTTTTCATTCTTTATTTCAATTCAATTCCCAAATTCATCACTTTAATACCAGGTCTGCAAACAATCTCCATCCCACCTTTTTCAGGTTTACTTTTTCCCAATTTTCAGTTAGGTTCAGAGGTTCCTCTTTATTGGAACACCTTACCACTCAATATTAGAGAATGCTCGAGCACAAATAATTTCAAAAACAAATCACAACTTTTTTGCTAACCCAGCTTAGCAAAGTTTAACAAATAATTTCCAGAACTTCTCTGCACATCCTCATCAGATTCCTGTTTTTCTATTAATTTAGCTTATTCTCCTTAGTTGTCCTTTGTTTTACATATTTCTGTAGATATTGTTTGTTTCACTATAGGAGGAACCACTCGACAAGCCCTTATGGCTTTTTTTGGTTCCTCCTGCACATTTTTTTCTGTTACATTGTATTTCTTTTTTTTGTTGCTGTTTCCTTTTTTTCGACATTGTTTGTCTAAATCTTTGGAGGTTGTATACTTTTTTATGTGCAAATAAACTAAACTAAAATAAAACTAGAACCCCCCCCTTCAGATTATCTGCAGCCTCTGAATCAGTTTTTTCTCTTCATCCAGGCGCCGCTCGGGGCTGCTGTCGACTGAGACTCGTGGACTTTGAGGGACATGAAAACCACGTGTCCCACGAGACCCAGGGGCTCAGCGACGGGCGGCTGGTGGTCCGACGAGGGAAGCCGTTCAAGCTCACCCTGCTGTTCCACGGCCGGACCTGGAGTCTGTACAGCCAGAGGCTGGAGCTGCAGGTTTATCTAGGTATCTGCTCTTCCATGGCCGGACCTGGAGTCTCTACAGCCAGAGGCTGGAGCTGCAGGTTTATCTAGGTATCACTTACAACCGAGGCTGCTCGCACCGGTTTGTTAAACTAAAGCCTCAGGCTGCTGCCGTTATGCATCCTCTTCTCCAAGCTGTAGACTTACAGGACATATTTATCTTCCTCCGGCTCTTCTTCCGGCTCTTCCTCCATCTCTTCCTCCATCTCTTCCTCCATCTCTTCCTCCATCTCTTCCTCCATCTTTTCCTCCATCTCTTCCTCCAGCTCTGCGTGAGCGTAGCGAGTGTGCATGAAATTTTTGGGTTTTTCGGGTCGGATCGGGTGTCTAAATGCGCAATTTTAACTCTCCAATTAGCAAAATACTGGATACTTTCCCCTGCCTCATCATCATCTCTTGCCTCGACGCGGGGCCCCGCGGCTGCTTGAGACCCGGTCGGATCGGTGATTTTTGTAACAAATTTATCAAACAAGCCTTTCAGAGAGGCATTAAACTCTTCCATTTTCTTTAGTTTTTTTCTTTTTTCATCCCCTGATGGAAATTTCCTGATTCTGTCTCGTTCTCTCGACATTGTGTGACAGTTTGTTCCAACTCCACCGTTTGGATCAGAGCAGCTTGTGTCTGCGCTTGGTCTGATCAGTTGTATTGAACAACAGACACGCGCATCATTGCACATATATTTATTGATATGCACAGACTAGTACACATTTAGGTCTGTAATGGAACGTGACTGTTGATATTTATAAGGGAAAGAAGGAAAAAAAAAAATTGGAAAAAAATAAATAAAAAAAACGGCCCATAGCGCGAGGCCCCGTGCGGTCGCACGGTTCGCACACCCCTTGCAGCGTTTATTTTTCTCCTGCCTGGCCCTAATACTCTTCCGTACTTTGCAGATGTATAATAATATGCAAAAGATTATTTTCATTCGCTTTCCTTTGCATTCCATACAGTGTCCTTTTAAAAAAATGAGCTTGTAATATTGATTTAACGATAGAGCCTGGTCACACAATCAATGTTCTAACAAAAGCAGTGAAACTCCTGAGTTATTGGACTTAAGGAGTGTTTGGTTAAAGGGTAACGATTGTGATTTCCAACCCTCCCTTTTAAAGCAAAGACTCACTTCAGCGTGTTTTCTCTCCACAGGGAATCTGTCGCAGCGTTTCCCAGTTCAGTTCTCCGGGGACCAGTTGAACCCCCACAGCTGGCGGGCCACGACCCCCCCTGGAAACCAGCACCCGGAGGGCGTCACGGTCCACGTGTGCTCCCCGGCTCTGTCCCCGGTGGGTCAGTACCGCCTCTCCCTCCACGTAGAGACCCCGCGGCTCAGACGGACCTACCGGCTGGGAACGTTCGTGCTGCTCTGCAACCCCTGGCTGCCAGGTGGGTCCCTGCACAACGGCACATGTTGGCGTCTCCAAGTCCTCTATCGGCCGCTTTCAACTAGTGCAGAATGCAGCTGTTCGTCTTTTAACTAGGGGTGTAACCAGTACTGGAGTTGAGGGGGGGTGAGCGGGGATGGCATCCCCCCTGAAATAAAAACGGTCCAAATCATCCCCCCTGTAAAACTGCCATCCCCCCTTTCCATCCCTTATGTCATTTCATCAATGAATGTGGTTTTACTGCTATTTCAACATTCAGAGTCATTAAAGAATAAAGAAGAATTAAAGAAAATGGGACCAAATATGGAACCTTGAGGTGTCCCGCAACTAAGAGGGTACATCGTTCAGGAATACTGCCCTAAATAGACAAGAAAAACTGCTTTCTGACATTTAAGACAAGGATTACATAAGAAAATGTCATAAACTTGGACTGACAGTATATTTATTCTTCTACACTTGAATAGTAAAAAAATCCTATGTCACAGCTGTCAGTCCCAGTATGTAGGATGTAGTGACATTTTGTGGCAAAATGGCAAATTGCAACCAGTTGAACAACCGTCTTTCCTCACTTTAGTCAAGAGATGTGATCACTGCAAAAACTCCAAATCTTACCAGGAATATTTGTCTTATTTTTAGTTAAAATGTCTCATTTTTAGTCAAATCAATGTCATTACACTTAAAACAAGAGTCATTACCAAAAAAATAACTTATTTGACAATTTTCACCTGTTTCAAGTAAATTTTCACTTGAAATAAGTAGAAAAATCTGCCAGTGGGACAAGATTTATCTTCTTATTACAAGCAAAAAAAATCTTGTCCCACTGGCAGATTTTTCTACTTATTTCAAGTGAAAATCTACTTGAAACAGGTGAAAATTGTTGTTTTTTCCAGTGATGAGTCTTGTTTTAAGTGTAATGAGATTTTTTTTACTAAAATGAGACATTTTAACTAGAAATAAGACAAATATTCTTGTTAAGATTGTGAGTTTTTGCAGTGATCCATGTTACTTATCCTGTGAAGGACAGAGTCATATTGATAAGTTCAGAAAAGTGTTTTTTATTGTTGTGTTTTGATGTATTTGATGTAAGCCCAGTGGATATTTAAAGCTTACAGAAGGCTGCATTTAACTGCTGCTATGTCATTCCTGCAGTATTTCTGCAGGTGTTTTGGTCACTGCTATTATTTGTAATATATTATATTATTTATAATCAGCACAAATTATCTGTCCCCACATGATAAAATCCACCATCCCCCCCGATTTTTTTTTTACAACTCGAGTACTGGGTGTAAAGATACATTAATCTCATGATACGGTACGATACACGATATTGAGGTCATGATAACGATACGATATTATAGCAGTATTTTTTAACAACCTTGAATGAGGAACATATGACTGGAAAAATGGTCTTTTATTTGAAAGACACATAATACAAAACAATACTGTGCGTTTGCCCTATTGTTACAGTTTGTAATGCTTTATAACTGTTTAAGTTTTAAAGAGAAAGCCAGGCCAACCATTTTCCACAAACTGAACTAAAAGTAAATGTCAGGTTTGCATTATGCATCTTCAGTTTCATACAAGTACAAATATTTAGCCACAAACTGAATAGTTTCTCTTACTCACTAGTTCTCTCTCACAACTAAAATTAAATAAATAAATAAAAGTAAATAAATAAACTATGAAAAGTCCCAAACTCGTATCGTGACGTTTTTGTATTGCGAAATTTCGTGGCACGATATATTGTTAGACCCCTACTTTTAACTAGAGCTGGGGTGACCGAGCCTTTTCAATCGTCCCCCCCAGGCTCGGGAACAAGCTCCCCTGCAACTTACGCACTGTCTGACCTGGGCCTTTTTAAATCATAGCTTAAAACAGGGGTCGGCAACCTAAAATGTTGAAAGAGCCATATTGGACCAAAAACACAAAAAACAAATATGTCTGGAGCCGCAAAAAATTAAAAGTCTTGTATCAGCCTTAGAATGAAGGCGAAAGTCGAAATGTTGAGAAAAAAGTTGAAATGTCGAGGAAAGGAAAAAGGAAGAAAAAAAGAGAAAAAAAGGAAAAAAAGAATAAAAAAAGAAAAAAAAGAGGAAAAAAAAAGGTCAAACATTTTTTAAAAAGCTCCAGGAGCCACTAGGGCGGCTCTAGAGCCGCGGGTTGCCGACCCCTGGCTTAAAACCTATTTATTTAGAATGACTTTTAATGCCCAGTAGTGTGGTGACACTTTTTACTCTTTATCTTTTATTCTATTTATTTATTTTCCGTGTCTTATGATTGTATGTATGTTGTATTTCTGTATGTCTTATTCTGTAAAGCATTTTGTCTCACTTAGAGGTGGCTTTAAAGGGCTACAGGACTGTCTCAGAAAATTTGAATATTGTGATAAAGTTCTTTATTTTCTGTAATGCAATTAAAAAAGCAAAAATGTCATACATTCTGGATTATGGTTTACAGTTTAAGATTAAGATTCCCAGAATATTCAAATTTTTTGAGATAGGATATTTGAGTTTTCTTAAGCTGTAAACCATGATCAGCAATATTAAAATAAGAAAAGGCTTGCAATATTTCAGTTGATTTGTAATGAATCCAGAATGTATGACATTTTTGTTTTTGTAATTGCATTACAGAAAATCACAATATTCAAATTTTCTGAGACAGTCCTGTATATAAATAAAGTACATTTACACATGCTGTCTTTCTTCAAGATGTAACGTTGCTCCCTTGCTGTTGCGTTTCAGATGATCCGGTGTACATGCCGCTGGACGTTCACTTACAGGAATACGTCAGGAATGACTACGGCATGCTTTTCACTGGCTCTCATACCAACGTTGCCAAGCGGCCCTGGTCATTTGGTCAGGTGGGTAACACACAAGGCGTGCGACTGATTCATGTACTTGTACTTACCGGTAGATGAGAACATGTGCAGCAGGGGAGCTTGTTCCCGAGCCCGGGGGGGACGATTGAAAAGGCTCGGCCCCCCCAGCGCTTGAACTTTGATATAATAATATTGTTTTGTATTTTGTGTCTTTCAAATAAAAGACCAGTCATATGTTCCTCATTCAAGGTTGTTAAAAAAATATTGCTATAATATCGTATCGTACCGTATCGTGAGATTAGTGTATCGTTACACCCAGTACTCGAGTTGTAAAAATAAATCAGGGGGGATGGTGGATTTTATCATATGGGGACAGATAATTTGTGCTGATTACAAATAATATAATATATTACAAATAATAGCAGTGACCAAAACACCTGCAGAAATACTGCAGGAATGACATAGCAGCAGTTAAATGCAGCCTTCTGTAAGCTTTAAATATCCACTGGGCTTACATCAAATACATCAAAACACAACAATAAAAAACACTTTTCTGAACTTATCAATATGAATCTGTCCTTCACAGGATAAGTAAAATGAATCACTGCAAAAACTCAAAATCTTAAAAAGAATATTTTTCTTATTTCTAGTTAAAATGTCTCATTTTAGTAAAAAAAAATCTCATTACACTTAAAACAAGACTCATCACTGGAAAAAACAACAATTTTCACCTGTTTCAAGTAGATTTTCACTTAAAATAAGTAGAAAAATCTGCCAGTGGAACAAGATTTTTTTGCTTGTAATAAGAAGATAAATCTAGTCCCACTGGCAGATTTTTCTACTTATTTCAAGTGAAAATTTACCTGAAACAGATGAAAATTGTCAAATAACTTATTTTTCTGCTGTTATTTTTCTGGTGATGACTCTAAATGTTGAAATAGCAGTAAAACCACATTCATTGATGAAATGACATAAGGGATGGAAAGGGGGGATGGCAGTTTTACAGGAGGGATGATTTTGACCGTTACTATTTCAGGGGGGGATGCCATCCCCCCTCATCCCCCTCATCTCCAGTCCTGCCTCTGTGTGTGCAGTATGAGCCCGGGGTCCTGGAAGCGTGCCTGAAGCTTCTGGACGTCAGCCCCGAGCACCTGAGCGACGCCGACAAGGACTACACCTCCCGAGGAGACCCGGTCTACCTGAGCAGGGTGGCCTGCGCCATGGTAACTGACGTTAGTTCTCCTGCAGCTCGGTCATGGGGGAGAGGTGAGTAACAGGTCTGTCCCTGTCCCAGGTGAACTGTAACGATGACCGGGGGGTCCTGGAGGGGAGATGGGAGGGCGGCTACCAGGCCGGCGTGAAGCCGACAGACTGGAGCGGGAGCGCCGACATCCTTCGCCGCTGGGCCTCGTCCGGCTGCAGCCCCGTCCGCTACGGACAGTGCTGGGTGTTCGCCTCCGTCCTCTGCACAGGTCGGTACCGGAACTGCTAGACCAGGGGTCGGCAACCCAAAATGTTGAAAGAGCCGTATTGGACCAAAAACACAAAAAACAAATATGTCTGGAGCCGCAAAAAATGAAAAGTGTTGTATAAGCCTTAGAATGAAGACAACACATGCTGCATGTTTCTATATTAGTTATAACTGGGGGAAGATTTTTTTTTTCATTATGCACTTCGAGAAAAAAGTCGAAATTTCGAGAAAAAAGTCGACATGTCGAGAAAAAAGTCGAAATGTCGAGAAAAAAGTTGAAATGTCGAGATTAAAAAGGAAAGGAAAACGGAAGAAAAAAAGAGAAAAAAAAGGAAAAAAATGTCGAGATTAATGTTGAAGTACAATCTCGAGAAAAAAGTCGAAATTTCGAGAAAAAAGTCGACATGTCGCTTTTAGTTTGCTGAAAAATGGATGGAAATCCACCTCATGGAGGCAAAGAGACAGATTTAAACCCTAACCTTCGAGATGCATCTGCATAAAAATCATGAACCATGTTTGTAACATTTTATTTAGATAAAAAAAAATATTTGTGCAATCATGTTAGATAGCAGTAAATTAAAGATGAGGTGGCTTTTTTTTTTTTGCTTAATTCCATCAAATGTTGATTGTAATAGTTTTCCTCCTGCAGTGATGCGGGTCCTGGGGATTCCCTCCAGGGTGGTCACAGTTTTCAACGCAGCCCACGACACCGACGGCAACACGGCGGTTGAGGAATTCTACACAAGTACCGGGAAGAAGCTCAACCTGTCAAAGGACAGCATTTGGTCGGTGCAACTCGCTCTTACTACTGATTACTCATCTTGCTTTGGGTCCATTTGCTGTCTGGATGATGGTGATTTAAACATTTTTCTAAGGAACTTTAAAAACAAACGAGTATGTTTTGTGTGTGTTAAAAGCAACACAGTGGTTTATGTGAACTAATTGTTCTGCATTTGTGTGAGCTGGAGTTGGTATTCATCCACTTGTCTCCTCGGGGTTCCTGCAGGAACTTCCATGTGTGGGTGGAGTGCTGGATGAGGAGACTGGACCTCAGTCCAGAGTTTGATGGATGGCAGGTTGTGGATCCGACTCCCCAGGAGACGAGTGCAGGTGAACGTCGTTGCTGAGGGGTTAGGATTTCTAACATCAGCTTAAATACATCCTCAAATCAGAAAACGTTGCGTCAATACGATTTACACTGCAAAAACTCAAAATCTTAACAAGAATATTTGTCTTATTTCTAGTTAAAATTTCTCATTTTTAGTCAAAAAAATCCCATTACACTTAAAACAAGACTCATCACTGTAAAAAACAACAATTTTCACCTGTTTCAAGTAGATTTTCAGTTAAAATAAGTAGAAAAATCTGCCAGTGGAACAAGATTTTATTTTGCTTGTAATGAGAAGATAAATCTTGTCCCACTGGCAGATTTTTCTACTTATTTCAAGTGAACATTTACTTGAAACAGGTGAAAATTGTCAAATAACAAGTTATTTTTCTGGTAATGACTCTTGTTTTAAGTGTAATGAAATTTTCTGACTAGAAATGAGACATTTTAACTAGAAATAAGACAAATATTCCTGGTAAGATTGTGAGTTTTTGCAGTGTAGAAATAAAAAAGAGACCAATAATAATGATGATGGTAAACATTATCAACATTATCAACATCATGGAAACAAAAAAGTCAAGTTTTTTTAATTGAGTAAAACTGTATTGAATTTGTTGTATAATAATATAGCATCCATTTATTTAAAGCATATGGAGGATCAAAACTGACATAATTAAAAATAAAAACAGAAATATATTTAGTTTTTCCTTTCCTTATACATGCATTCCTTGTTTGTACATTCCCTTGTCTCCTTTTAACTTTACCTTATGCATTTCTGCCTCATTATGCAAATGAGGAGGGCGGGTCTTCTTGGTCCAGCTCCTCTACTATGGGTCAATAAACGGGAAGGATCTTGCTTCTTCCTGTTTTCTTCCATATTTTTTCTGACGAAAATGCATTATAAGAGTAATAGTAAAAACAAAATGTATATTTCTGTTTTTATTTTAAATTTTTTTTCAGTTTTGATCTTCTATAAAAGCAAGGGTCTGCCCCTGTATTATTGTAATTTGAAAGAACATTAAAACAAATATTTGTGCGGTTGAGTGTGAATTAACGATGAAAATCTTTTGATCAGTCGCGATTTTAAAAATGTAATCGTTTGAAAGCCCTACTTGGAAGTATAGTTTACCCAGCGCTGAAGTGATGACAGCTTGCAGTGTGGCATCTTATCGTCCCAACATTTTTGGGTCCAATACAGAATGTGTGACCAGTATTAGGGCCAGGCAAGAGAAAAAAAATTTGAGAGTGGAAGATTTTTTTTATTGTGCATGTTGAGAAAAAAGTCGAAATGTCGAGATTGTTGAAACACAAAAAAAGTCGAAGTTTCGTGAATAAAGTCGAATTTTCGTCTTTTTTCTCAACATTTCGACTTTTTTTTCGACATTTAGACTTTTTTCTCAACATTTCGACTTTATTCACGAAATTTCGACTTTTTTCTCGAAATTATACTTCAACAATATTCTCGACATTTCGACTTTTTTCTCGACATTTAGACTTTTTTCTAAAAATTTTGACTTTTTTCTCAACATTTCGACTTTATTCACAAAATTTTGACTTTTTTCTCAACATTTCGACTTTTTCTCAACATTTCGACTTTTTTCTCGAAATTGTACTTCAACATTAATCTCGACATTTCGACTTTTTCTTAAAGTGCATAATGAAAAAAAAATCTTCCTCTAAAATATTATTTTTCTCCTGCCTGGCCCTAATACTTTTCCGTACCAGAGAGCCCCCTTCTTAGGTATAAAATTAAATAAAAACATTGTTGTAAGTTGAAAATGATCACTAAATTGTGAAAACATCGTCCTCCCAGGGAGATTCCGGTCCGGCCCGTGTCCGGTCGCTGCCATCCAGCAACGTTGCCTTTTGGCTTCGTTTGACACGGCGTTCCTCTACGCCTCCGTGGACGCCGACGTGGTGCGGGTGATTGTGCGTCACGGACGGGAGGTGGGGAGGACGGTGGACACCGACTCGGTGGGGAGGCTCATCTGCACCAAGAGTGTCTCCTCAGACCGGCCAGAGAACCTGACACAGTTCTACAAGGGCGGGAAAAGTAAGTCCATCCACTTTTATATATTTATTTGTAGTTTGTCACACTTAAATGTTTCAGATCATCAAACAAAATTTTAATATTAGACAAAGATAACACAAGTAAACACAAAATGCAGTTTTTAAATGAAGGTTTTTATTATTAAGGGGAAAGAAGAATCCAAACCTACATGGCCCTGTGTGAAAAAGTGATTTCCCCCTAAACCTAATAACTGGTTGTTCCTCGGTTAGCAGCAACAACTGCAATCAAGCGTTTACGATAACTGACAATGAGTGTTTTACAGCTGTGGAGGGGTTTTGGCCCACTCATCTTTGCAGTATTGTTGTAATTCAGCCACATTGGAAGGTTTTCGAGCATGAACCGCCTTTTTAATTAATAATTCAGCCTCTGAGCCATGTCTTTATCTTCCCATTCTCCAACCTCATTATCTATGCAGGATTCTGAGTGGGCGGGGCTATGATAATGAGGCTCTGTGCTGATTGGCTGCCTGAATGATACAATACACTGCTACGAAAAAATGGCGGAAGCTCCGGCCGGCGGAGTTAATTGTAGGCGTGGTTTCACTCATCGGAGAAAAAGAGAGGAGACAGTGATGGGTGCAGTGTGTTCAGCATGGTGATTGTGTGATCTGAAACATTTAAGTGCGACAAACATGCAAAAAAAATAAGAAATCAGGAACTTTTCCACACAATTGTATGTGAAATATGAAGCTTGATTCGGTCCAGTACGGATCTTTAAAAAATGTTTTTGTTACTTTTCAAGGGCTGCAACAGGCAAACCCCGTCGGAACGATGTCCCGGGCCACGATGAAAATGAAGACTGGACTGTTTGGTAAATGATCCACCAGAAGAGGGTTCTTGTTTCATGAGCATATATTTATGATGACCGTGTTATTTTACATTCTTTCTTTTCCCTCAGTAAAAAAAACGTTTTCGAGCAACTTTTCTGATTCCGCTGGGCCATCCTGTTGGAGTCTTACAGAAGATGCAGCAGGTAAGACTTCGTGTTTAATTTCCTCATTCTGGGATATATTTGAGATGACTCTTTTTTCTTTCCTTTCACTTTTTTAATCTTAATTTAACTGTGGGCATGTTTTGATGCTCAAAACCGTTGTTGAGGGCTGGAATGTTGAGATACTGGTAAATCCGCCAGATAACACCTGAGAAAACCCCCAAAATGGATCATCTGTTGGAGCATCTTCATGATCCATCTTGGTTTCATAGAAAACCTTTGATATGAAGATTGTTTTTGATTGCTTTTTAACATCTTACTGGATGATTAACTCTGGTTAATCCCAAAATTGGCACCTGTCTGGAACATAAAAAACCTGGAAGCCGGCTGGGACACGCCGACCTTGGTTCAGCTTCTGGGAATTAACTTGATTTTTGCTTCGTTGGCTTAACTTATGCCAATTTAAAATGCTAACTAATGTTCAGCCTGATCAAATCTGTCCAGAAGCCCTCATTTCAAATGTTACTGTCGAAGCTGTAATGAGGAAGGAAAAGCATTGGACCCTCGCAACGGTCAGTGTTTAGTAGGCAGGTCCTGGTTTCAGATCCAGCAGCTGAAACGAGGAGACATGAATAGAGCTTCATCAGACTGATTTGTTAAATATTGCCCTCATATCATCCAGGTCAGCCCAAAACTGGCTTTTTTTGTATAATTAACAGCAAAACAAGCTGTGCTATCTTTAATGTGGGTATGGCTGTACTGTGTTAGTCCTTTATTCAGTGCAGAGAACTCAGGTCAAGACGGTGTTAAGGGCTAAGTAGCTGAAGTGGTAACATTAAGTCATCATAAGACCAGACCTCCTAGTTATGGATACACATGTGGCTTTGTGTGTGTGTGTATATGTATATATTTAGGTTTTTCATGCCTCCATGCCTTTGACTGCTTCTTTAAGGGATTAAACCCTGATTCTGGCAGACAGTGATGGGTGCAGTGTGTGCAGCATGGTGATTGTGTGGTGGGTCATTACAAAAGTCCAGACATGCACCATAAGACAGATACCTATAAACAAAGAGAAAGACAGGGACAGAAGCATTTTTTCGTCAGCAGCACACAGCAGACATCCACGTAGGCAGTGTTGTGCAAGTTCATACTTCTGATGAACTAGTTCAAAGTTCAGTTCACATAGTTTAAAAATGAACAGTTCACGTTCATAGTTCACTATTTTCATTTTGAACTAGTTCAAATTCAGTTCATTTCAATATTTTTAGGTGAGAAGTACGAATGAAATGCCCCCCCCCCCCCATCCTAAAAGTGTTCACCGTATACCAGTGGTCTTCAGCCCTGGTCCTCAGGACCCCCTGTCCTGCATGTTTTAGATATTTCCCCTCAGAACCCTGATATAAATGACTGTCATTAACAGACTTGTGCAGACCTGGATGACAAGCTGATGACGGCCATTAATTAGAATCAGGTGTGATGATGCAAGGAAACATGTAAAACATGCAGGACAGGGTTGAAGACCCTGCTGAATACAATCATGTATTGTCCTAGTGGCGTTTCAACTTTATTCAGAGGCTGTAAATCTCCAACATTGTAGTGCATTATCAATTTGTCTACCTGTCACTGGGAAATCAGACCTCTTGGTCTTTCTGGGAACTTTTTTGATTGTTAAGGACTTGCAGATATTTTCTCACACTGGGCGGATGCTTTAACTCCACATGACGTTTCAAATGTGAAGTTGACGAGGCAGACGTTCAGACTTGTTTTCTCAGCGCAGGTGGACATAATCTGCACAGAAAGGTTAGTTTCCTACCGTCGGACTCTTTGGGAGACGATGTGTAAAATTCCCGCAGATAATGATAAACGGATCATCATCTGACGGCTCGCTGACGCTGCGTCTGCAACGTCTCTCTTCACCCGTCAAGGCTGATTTATGGTTCCGCGTTAAATCGACGGCGAAGACTACGGCGTAAGGCACGCGGCGACGCGAACCATACGGTCCACACGCCGCGTACGTAGGTGTAACGCGGAACCATAAATCAGCCTACATTCCGGGCTCGTCGAGCATTTTAAATGTGCGCGCCGCCCGCTGGTGAAATAAGAAGGATTATTCCGTAATAATTAGACCTAAACAGTGAAGCTCACATAATCTGAACAGATCAAATTCCAGTTCATGATCTGCAGAATGAACAAGTTCACGTTCAAGTTCTTTATGTGTAAATATGTTGCGTTCAGTTCAACGTTCTCACAGAAATGAACGTGTTCATGCACAACACTGCACGTAGGCAGGTGGAAGCAGCAACGGGATGACTGGGGATGGGGGGGGGGACCGGGACCGCAGGCCAGCACGCAGCTCCCGAGACTCCGGCCTGCAAACATACACAAAAAAGAGAAAAGGGGGGCCAGCACGAGAAACTACAGGAGTGATGGACAAAAACGATAGCTATGAGACATTTTTAATAAATAAAAATGGAAATGGAGAAGAGAGGAAGGGAAAGGGAGAGGAGAAGAAGGGTGAGAGGCACCGTCCAGTGGATCATGTCGGTGCCCCCTGCAGCATAGGCCTATAGCAGCATATCTACCACCAAGCTATATTTGAAACTAACTATTATAGTCTTGTTCTATAGCTGCAACTATGACTACTGACTCTAACACACTAGAGTTTACACTACCTAGAGATTTACCAACACCAGCTAGAGGTTTACTAAACACTAACTATAGGCTTTACTAAACAGAAAGGTTTTAAGTTTAGTTTTAAAGGTGGAGGTGGTGTCAGCCTCCTTAACCCAGATTGGAAGTTGGTTCCATAGTAACGGTGCCTGATAGCAGAACGCCCGCCCTCCAAATCTACATTTAGATACTCTAGGAACTACTAGTAAACCTGCACCCTGGGAGTGGAGAGCTCTGCCAGGAACATAAGGCACTATCAGGTCTTGTAAATACTGCGGAGCTGAGCCGTTTTGGGCTTTATATGCAAGTAATAACATTTTAAATTGGATTCTGAATTTTAAAGGTAGCCAATGGAGCGACGCTAACATTCTATGGCAGGTATTGCTCGGTTCGGTCAGTATTGCACATGGAAAAAATCAGTTTGAGTATTTAGCAGTATTGAGTGTAGTTATGGCTCTGGCATAGAAACTGTTATACATTATTATACATTATTATATTATATATCTTGGCTGATGTGGACATACATAACATAGGAGCAGAGGATATTTCAGTTGCTAGTATGCTTGTCTGTTTGTACAGTCATGCAAGTTCAAAGCTATTAAAGCACTTTAAACTTTAAATCAAAGAACTTTGTTTTTTCATATAAATATTATAAAATATATTTATTTATTTATAAAATAAATACATTTCTATGCAGTTTAGAAGTTTTGGGGATGTCCCCTTTTTTTGGCGCCTGCGCTGCTGAAATCGGGGCGTCCCTTAATTCTATTTCTGAAAGGTGGCCACCCTAGTTATACCCGTCTGTGCTTTGCAGAAGCAACGTTTCCTCTTCAAACTGAAAAGCCAGTGTTTGAATACTTTTCCCTGAATTGATGTGCCCGTCGTCTCCAGGAGAAATGGCGCCCAGTTTGGACGTGTCCCTCCGCGTGGATGGTGGGGGGCCGTTACTGGGTCAGAGCATCCGCTTGTGTGTGACCATCACAAACCGGTCCAGCAGTCCCCGAGCTCTGATCGCGTATGTCGACGCGCAGATGAAGGAGTACAACAGCAACCCACAGGAGAGCTTCTGGAAAACACACCAGGCGGCGCACGTACAGCCACACGAAGGTGAGTTAACACAGAGGTAGGTCACATGCCAGAAAAATCTAATTATTTATTTATTTTTTATTTTTTTATTTATTTGCAGGGGTTGTGGAGTGGTCCTCCTATAATGAAACAAACAATATCTACAGAGATATGTAAAACATAGGACAACTAAGGAGAATAAGCTAGATTACTAGAAAAACAGGAATCTGATGAGGATGTGCAGAGAAGTTCTGGAAATTATTTGTTAAACTTTGCTAAGCTGGGTTAGCAAAAAGTTGTGATTTGTTTTTTGAAATTATTTGTGCTCGAGCGTTCTCTAATATGGAGTGGTAAGGTGTTCCAATAAAGAGGACGTCTGAAACTAACTGGAAATTGAGAAAAAGTAGTCCTGAAAAAGGTGGGATGGAGATTGTTTGCAGACCTAGTATTAAAGTGATGAATTTGGGAATTGAATTGAAATAAAGAATGAAAACAGGTTGGAAGTAGCTTGTGGATGGATTGATAGACAAAAAGACAAATCTGAAAAACATTTACAGCAGAAATAGGGAGAATACCAAGGGATTGGAACAATGGGGTGGATCTAGTACCGTATTTTCGCGACCATATGGCGCACTGTGTGGAAAGGCGCACCCTCAGTTTTGTGTGTCATTTTTGGTTTTAAAACACACATGGCGCACCGACCCAAAAGGCGCCGTCTACGGAGACGGAGCTGCACACACGCACGCTGCAGAACACACACGCGCTAAAAATACAGCGGAAGCAAAACTTAGTTTGATATTTTATTTCACTTTTCACATCAATCAAACCCTTCAAAGGTTCATATTCTGTTTCTGCATTAAATAATTTAAAAAAAACACCGGGTTGCTGCACATAAACCTGTCTCAGCCACTGATCATCTCCTCATCCATCCAGCCCTTTTCATTTCACTCTGGCTGGAAAAGTCTCTTTAGGGAACGCTTTTCTTTTAAAAATCCCGACCGCGGCGGTCCCGGGTCCCGCTCCCCGTCTGCTCCCTCGCGCTGGACCGTGTCCCGGTCCCGGTCCGCCCCCCCCCCCCCCGCGCTGGTCCCGCGGCGGTCCCGGGACCCGCTCACACACACGCGCTGTCGGGGAGCCGGTACCGGGTTGTATGCAACAGGAGCTCCGTTAATTCAGCTGCCAGTCCGAATTTCCAGACCTGTCTCAGCTTCTTGATCATCATCCTTTCATCCAGCCCCCTCTTTTCATTCACCCTTATAATGACTCCGGCTGGAAACGTCTTATGCAAAGTTTTTATTTTAAAAATCCCCATACAGTTTCTGTCCATCAGCTGCGCCAGGCAAGCGCCACATAAACCAGTAAGTGTGTGTCGCGCTGCGAAAAACACCCGCGCATGTCGGGATCCGGTACCGGGTTTATAACCGACAGATTTGGCTGCAAATTTCGGAGGGTGAAGCTGATCTGACCTGAGACAGACCCCAGAAATCTCTGCTCGTAAAACGGCCGGGAACCAGGTCATTGGACCCGCTTTGGGAACCAGGAAGTCGGCTGCAGCAGCGCGCATCACCGCGCTGCTCCAGCCGCGGCTTTAACCGGGGAAAGTGACCGCTTCCGACCGGCCGGGAACGGAGGAGCCCACATGGACTTGTAGTAGGGACTCCCGGGGTAAGAGCACCGGCACTTCAGCCGGATCTGCCCCGGGATGCGGCGATCGGACCCGCAAACCCACGGCAGGTGCATCCTCGGTTCTGACATGCAAAACACACGCGCTGCAGAACACGCACACACAAGTGTGCTTATTTAAATAGAGCGGAGCAAAACTTAGTTTGGTTGTATTTTACACATCAAGCAAATCCTTAAAAGTTTTCATCATCTGTTTCCGCATTAAACAGCTCAGTGGAGTCTCATTCACGTCGCAACTCACGGGGGCTTCACCCGCCCCCTTCTCTTTTTACAGTTCTCATGGTGGCCGGCCTTACATTACCGTAATTCAGGTAATAGACACGGCGCACCGTTTCATAAGGCGCCCGGCACATTTAAAAAAAAAAAAAAAAAAAAAAAGTTGCGCCTTATGGTCGCGAAAATACGGTAAGTCTATTGGAGAATGTAATCATTTTGATAAAAAGTTTTTGCAGGATAAAGATACAGTTGAGGTTGCTCATGAAGATACATGCCCAAATTACATTGCAGTATGAAATATAAGGATAAATCATAGTATAATATAAATTAATACAGATTTTTCTTGGTAATAGATGCCGTATACGTCTGATTACTCCAATATTTTTTGCAATCTTGTTAGAGATGAGTGCAATATGATTTTTCCAAGTGAGATTAATTATTTAAGTACCATTCAGTTTTCAGTTGTCCACCGCTGTTGGCTTGTTTATTAACATTGAAATCCAGTGGATTATCACTGTTTTTGCATCATTTGTTGTTTTTCTTGACATTCTTTTGCTTTTTTCCCCTGCAGTGTTGACCCTCCGCCCGGCCATCCTTTACTCCGAGTACGAGTGGGTTCTGTCAGCTGAGGATATCGTGAATGTGGCCGTGGTGGTAAAGGACATGCAGACGTCGGAGAGAGCCCTGGCTGCTCAAGAGATCAGCGTAAACGCACCGGAGATCTCTATACAGGTACGGCAGCACGCAGGATTATTAATCAACCAGGAAGCAATGCTGTTCCTACTGTTGTTCCCGCCCTGATTTCATCTGTGGTTGTCACTTTAATGTGACAAAATTAGATTGTATGAAGAGAAAAGCCTTTAACAACATCAACCTCCACTTTCTGGATATTTGCTTAACAAGTATTCGTGGCCTAAATCGAGTTATCCTTTACTGAATAAGTTTCATCATCCAGCGAGTCGGCTGAGTCAGCCTCGCCTCGCCGGCACATTTAAGTTTTCTGTTTGAATAACGATGCACAAAGTCCTGAAAGGTTTGAAAGGAAGAATGGGTTTCATCATGACTCATACACTGGTTTCTAAACATGTGATGGCACATCCTCATCATACTGGTTCCTACTGGTTTAATGTGACATCGGGGGAGCTGGTTTAGCTACCGTGGTGACTAATTAGAATCTTTTATTTATTCCCATCCCTTCATCCCCTTAAGGCAACAGTGATCCCACTTCAGCACACTGGAAAATTATTTAAAGAGGCTTAAATTAGTTGGGTTATACGCTTGGATTCATAAATATTTGGACATTAACCGTCTTTTTGTTTCTTTTGTTTAATTGATTTGACTTTAATCACCACCGCAGGGGATTTGAAATAAACCAATCAAATTGCAGACGTTCACGTTTAACCCTTGTACTGTCGTTGGGTCAAAATGACCTAATTATCCTGTTCTTCTTTCCTCTCCTTCCTTCCTTCCTTCCTTCCTTCCTTCCTTCCTTCCTTCCTTCCTTCCTTCCTTATTTTCTCCCTTCCTTCTTTCCTTGTTTTCTTCCTTCCTTCCTTCCTTCCTTCCTCCTGCTCTCTCCTTCTTTCCTTCCTTCCTCTTTTCTCCCTTCCATCCTTCTTTCCTTGTTTTCTTCTTTCCTTCTCCCTTCCTTCCTTCTTTCCTCCTGCTCTCTCCTTCCTCCTTCCCTTCCTTCCTTCCTCTTTCCTTCCTTCCTTCATTCCTATCTTCGTTCCTTCGTTCCTTCGTTCCTTCCTTCCTTCCTTCCTTCCTTCCTTCCTTCCTTCCTTCCTTCCTTCCTTCCTTCCTTCCTTCCTTCCTTCCTTCCTTCCTTCCTTTTTCCCTTCCTTCCTTCCTTCCTTCCTTCCTTCCTTCCTTCCTTCCTTCCTTCCTTCCTTCCTTCCTTCCTTCTTTTTTCCCTTCCTTCCTTCCTTCTTTCCTCCCTTCTTTCCTTCCTTCCTTCTTTTCTCCCTTCCTTCCTTCCTATACTTTTCTCCCTTCCTTCCTTCTTTTTTCCCTTCCTTCCTTCTTTCCTTCCTTCTTTTCTCCATTCCTTCCTCCTTTTCTCCCTTTGTTCCTTCTTTCCTCCCTTCCTTCCTTCCTTCCTTCTTTCCTTCCTTCCCTCTTTTCTCCCTTCCTTCCTTCTTTCTTTTCTTCCTTCCCTCTTTTCTCCATTCTTCCTCCTTTTCTCCCTTCCTTCCTTCTTTCCTCCCTTCCTTCCTTCCTTCTTTCCTCCCGTCCTTTCTTTCTTTATTTCTTTCTTTCCTTCCTTCCTTCCTTCCTTCCTTCCTTCCTTCCTTCCTTCCTTCCTTCCTTCCTTCCTTCCTTCCTTCCTTCCTTCCTTCCTTCCTTCCTTCCTTCCTTCCTTCCTTCCTTCCTTCCTTCCTTCCTTCCTTCCTTCCTTCCTTCCTTCTTTCCTCCCTTCCTTCCTTCATTCATTCCTCCCTTCCTTCCTTCCTTCCCTTCTTCCCTTCCTTCCTTCCTTGACCAGAAGACAGCACAAGGGTTAAGAGGTTTCATGAGAATGTCTTTTACCATTTATGAATTACAGCCGTTTTACACAAAGAACCTCAAAAGTATTTGATCAGGTGAGAGAAAAGACCTGGTCCAGTTCCCTTGTTTCTTCAAGACAAGTGAAGCAGATAAAAATAAAAAGCTCCCGCGTTGAGATCGGGTACCGAGCTGCATTAGAACTACCAATATGAAGTCCAAGAGATGCCGATACAAGTAATGAAGGAGAACGCTTTGACGATATTAACGGGGTTCAAGAATACAGGTGGGCGTGTATCACCATCAACATCTGAGTAATAGAAACTTTCAGGAATCTGAAGAGAGTTTACGACGATGTACAAACAACTGGAAACATTCAGTAACAGGGATGAATATGACCCATAAATAATGACCCAAAACAAACTGGTTTGTTTTTGTTTTAAAACAAAGAATCAGAGTATTCTTTAGTGGGGAAGTGAGTCACCTGATCTCAATGCAGATGAGCTTGATCTTCAGTTTCTGGAGGCACAAAGGCGGCCCATAAACCAGCAGCAAGTTCTGGCATCTTCAGGGGGTCGCTTAGACTTCAGTCAATGTAAACGACTTAAATACAAATAGTAAAACTGTGGTTATGTTTACAATTCTTTACAGGGTATCATGCAGCATTTGGATTTATAACTGTTGGATGGCCTTAGTGTGTATTTTATGTGGACCTACTGTGCTGCTCTCTTGGCCAGGACCCCGTTGCAAAAGATAATTTGAATCTGAATGGGATTATTTCTGCTTAAAGGAGCTTGAGGCTGTTTTTTTTTTTTGCAAAATGTGCTGCAATTCGGTCCCGAATTTCCCGCGCTGGGCTGCGGATGTGACGTCACATGACGCTGCATGTGCGTTCTCCCCGTTCTCCCCGTTCTCCCGTGCCGGCTTCACTGTTGGCTGCAGTACCCCCAACGGCCGTCGTGGTGAAGGGTGGCGCTAGAGAGTCTCATTTCTTAAAAGCAGCCGCAAGCTCCTTTAAATAAAGGTTAAATTTTAAAAAAGTCAAAAAGAAAAAATGCTACTGAAAATCGAGGTACTTTGCTTGGAATGTCTCTAATTCCTAAATTGTAAATGCCATATTTTTTGTAAAACCCTAAAGTCATCATAAGTCACTGTCCAAATACTTCTGGAACTGGCTGTATATTGTATTTTATACCCGGCACGACGGTGACAGAGTTCAGTAATAACACGCTCATTCTCACCACTTCATTCATATCAAGTCATCTGATGAAACACAGACGTCAAACACAGAATCATCTGAATGTGTCTGCTTTTTTTTTTTAAAGCAATTTAAGGGGCATTTTGGACTCGGAAGTGGAAGTGGAACCAACACACTTCCTTGTGGAACCCCATGCTATTATGAGAGGTTCAAACACAGAAGATTTGTTTTCTTCTTCATTCAAACATTTAAAGTCTTGCGATTATGGCCTTGAATCCTCCTGTAATAGAGGATAAACACACATAAACATAACCGTCCAATGTCACTTCCAAACATCCCTTTTGATGACCTCGTTCTAAAGTGTAAGACCCAGTCCCAATCCCCCCCCTACCCCTACTTTTCAGCCCTACCCCTAAATTTTGCGCGTTCCCGTGAGGGTATTGGTGTCCCAATTCCTCTTTTCACCTAGGGGGAGTGCACATATCGAGGGCGAGTGGTTATGAATCTGGCCCTTCAGAGCGAGGGATTTCAGCTGACCGAGGGCTAGAAAAATTTTCCAGAATGCTTTTCGTCATCATTTGCAGACTGAATAAAAAAAAAACAACATGGCGGACATTTCTTATTTTTTAGTGAATAAAATCAATATTTTGAGTTCGTTTCTGCATAAAAATGCGTTTTGATTACATTTCTAGCGAGAAATATATATTTTACTTTCATAATATTCACTCAGTGAATGTACATAATCACTCGTTTCCCCGTTGTTGCGAAGTCTTTTTCAAACCTCGCCAGAATAAAGGCTGATTTATGGTTCCGCGTTACACCAACGCAGAGCCTACGGCGTATGTTACGCGGCAACGCACGCCGTACTCAGTACCCTACACCGTAGGCTCTGCGTCGATTTAACGCAGAACCATAAATCAGTTCCCGAGCCGCCTGGCAGGCAGTTTTCATTCCGAAATTTTCGGAGCAAATTTCTTAAAAGGGGTAGCTACAACTGTTAGATTTCATCTATTAAACCAACATTTATTTTCCTAAATGATTTATTTCAGCCAGCGGTAATTCTCCACAGAGCTGCAGGTTTCTCCCCCGGGACGACGGAGCAGGTTGACCCGGCCGTGAGCTGCTGCTGCGCCCCGGGCCAGCGGCTTCTCCGAAAACATCGAATCAAATTTCTTAACAGGCGTTATTTGGATAAACTGAGCCCAGGTTGGGGATCTTAACGGTTACTTTTACGCCTGAAAAAATATTAAAACTTAATTAAGTGGCATATTAACAGCGCTACAGCGGAAATTAAAACAGCTTTTAGCTCTGGGCTTCCTGATATGGTGTGACGTTTGTGCAAACGTAACTACGCAGTCGCTTACGTACCCGAACGTAAACCACGCATTGACGTAGCAAGCAAAATTTAGCTGGGTGGTGCTGAAAAGTAGGGGAAGTGGGAGTATTGGGACGGGGCCCAGGGAAGATTACAAGTGCCCTAAAATCTGTGGCCTCTTTTTTTAGGGGTAGTGGTAGAAAGTAGGGGGTGTATTGGGATTGGCCCTAAATCCGTGCTGTGGAGCTTCTGTGCTCACATGACTTCACCGTCACACGTTAAGGTTTTCCTGTGACTGTGCTCTGCAGGTGGACGGTGGGAGCAGCATCCACATGAACAAAGGCCACACGGCCCACGTGGCGTTCACAAACCCGTTCATCTCGCCTCTGTCGGGAGCCGTGCTGAGCGTGGAGGGATCCGGCCTGCTGCAAGGACAGGAAGTCGTCAGGTAGGTCTTATCGTGCAGACCTGACACTCTGGAGAGATATTTCTGGTTGCTGCCACCGCCGAGCCCGACATCACATTCCATCGGTGCTGCTTTGACGTCCGTCTGACCTGCTGTGAAGACAGAGTTCACGGTTTCGGTTTGTGAGGAATGCGTTTCTGAGGAATGAGGTCTGGGAATGCTGTCAGGCGTGTTTTTGTGACAGCAGGAATACAGTGTTACCACATCCGAATTATGTCGCCCGGCTTTGTTAGCAGATCATTGCACAATTGTCCTCGAGATAAGGATTTATATTTTAAAGCTTTTGAGTGAGGATTAGCTCTGCCTTTTTTCGTATCCACGTTTTGAATCCATCCTCCAAATTAATTCTTAATTAACACTCTAGGGCTTGTTTTTTTTTTTTTTGTACTGCAGTCTTTCAATCTTACTTTTTCAATATATCCTTTTTTCTGAACTGCAGGAAAACTGCTCAGTGTGGTCGAACTAGTTATTATTACCAATTTTTCCCCCTGTGGACTGAGCTGCACAAATAACTTCAGATTCAGTAGTGCACCTTAACCCTGGTGCTGCTCGGGTCAAAATGACCTAATTCTCCTTCCTTCTTCCCTCCTTCCTTCCTTCCTTCCTTCCTTCCTTCCTTCCTTCCTTCCTTCCTTCCTACCTTCCTCTGCTCTCTCCTTCCTTCCTTCCTTCTCTCCCTTTTTTTCTTCTTTCCTTCTCCCTTCCTTCCTTCCTTCCTTCCTTCCTTCCTTCCTTCCTTCTTTCCTTCCTTCCTTCCTTCCTTCCTTCCTTCCTTCCTTCCTTCCTTCCTCCTGCTCTCTCCTTCCTTCCTTCCTTCCTTCCTTCCTTCTTCCCTTGTTTTCTTCTTTCCTTCTCCTCTTCCTTCCTTCCTTCCTCTTCCTTCCTTCTTCCTACCTTCCTTCCTTCCTTCCTTCCTTCCTTCCTTCTTCCTTCCTTCCTTCCTTCCTTCCTTCCTTCCTTCCTTCCTTCCTTCCTTCCTTCCTTCCTTCCTTCTTTCCTCCTGCCTCTCTCCTTCCTTCCTTATTTTCTCCCTTCCTTCCTTCTTCCCTTGTTTTCTTCTTTCCTTCTCCCTTCCTTCCTTCCTTCCTTCCTTCCTTCCTTCCTTCCTTCCTTCCTTCTTCTTTCCCTTCCTTCCTTCTTTCCTCCTGCTCTCTCCTTCCTTCTTCCCTTCCTTCCTTCCTTCCTTCCTTCCCTTCCTTCCTTCCTTCCTTATTTTCTCCCTTCCTTCTTTCCTTGTTTTCTTCCTTCCTTCCTTCCTTCCTTCCTCCTGCTCTCTCCTTCTTTCCTTCCTTCCTCTTTTCTCCCTTCCATCCTTCTTTCCTTGTTTTCTTCTTTCCTTCTCCCTTCCTTCCTTCTTTCCTCCTGCTCTCTCCTTCCTCCTTCCCTTCCTTCCTTCCTCTTTCCTTCCTTCCTTCATTCCTATCTTCGTTCCTTCGTTCCTTCGTTCTTCCTTCCTTCCTTCCTTCCTTCCTCTTTCCTTCCTTCCTTCATTCCTATCTTCGTTCCTTCGTTCCTTCGTTCCTTCCTTCCTTCCTTCCTCTTTCCTTCCTTCCTTCATTCCTATCTTCGTTCCTTCCTTCCTTCCTTCCTTCCTTCTTTTCTTCTTTTCAGTCTTCCTTCTTCCTTCCTTCCTTCCTTCCTTCCTTCCTTCCTTCCTTCCTTCCTTCCTTCCTTCCTTCCTTCCTTCCTTCCTTCCTTCCTTCCTTCCTTCCTTCCTTCCTTCCTTCTTCCTTCCTTCCTTCCTTCTTTCCTCCCTTCTTCCCTTCCTCCTTCCTTGACCCAAAGACAGCACACGGGTTAAAGAAGTGTTTCTAAAGAGAGAAACCTCCATCCGAACCAGGGTCCCCCAAAACGGCCGAACCTTTTGTGTGAAGGAAATGATTTGGCCTTTGCTCTTTTCCCACCCGGACCCAAAAGCATCTCTGGGCCTGGAAAGGGATTTATTGAGTAATTGTTTGTATGAATTAACTCTCATCACCAACACGCGTGTAATGTACTCTGATGACTTGGTGCGGCAGAGCGGTAAACCCCGGTTCATCCCGCCACCGTTCATCCTGGCAGCAGAACGGGCAGCTGTCGTCGTCTGCTGGAGTCAAACATTGGCTCTGTGGAAATGATTCTCTCTGTCGCTCAGGCTGGCGTTCTTGGAGCCGGGCAGGAAGATGGAGAAGACGGTGTCCATCCTGGCCACTACACCCGGTACCAAGCTGCTGGTGGCCACGCTGACGCACGGCAACGGCTCCAAGGTGGTTTCCAGGAGTTTCCACAAAGTCTCTGTCACGGCCGCGTGACAGTGAGAAGCTCGTTATCCCCCGAGCTTCAACAAGGAACTTTCACCTGTCGAACAGTCAAAGCAAAGCAGTACACTGTGCAGGGGTCGGCAACCAGCGGCTCTAGAGCCGCATGCAGCTCTTTAGCGCCGCCCTAGTGGCTCCTGGAGCTTTTTCAAAAATGACCTTTTTTTTTCCTTTTTTTCTTATTTTTTTCTTTTTTTTCTTCTTTTTTTCTTTTTTCTTCTTTTTTTCCTTTTTTTTCCTTTTTTTTCTCTTTTTTCTTCCTTTTTCCTTTCTTTTTTAATCTCGACATTTTGACTTTTTTCTCGAAATTTTGACTTTTTTCTCGAAATTTTGACTTTTTTCTCGAAATATTGACTTTTTTCTCGACATTTCGACTCTTTTCTCGACATTTCGACTGTTTTCTCGACTTTTTTCTTGCCATTTCGACTTTTTTCTCGAAATTTTGACTTTTTTCTCGTCATTTCGACTGTTTTCTCGACTTTTTTCTCGACATTTCGACTTTTTTCTCGAGATTGTACTTCAACATTGATCTCGAAAATTTTGACTTTTTTCTCGACATTTCGACTTTTTTCTCGAATATTGACTTTTTTTCTCGACATTTCGACTTTTTTCTCGACATTTCGACTGTTTTCTCAACTTTTTTCTTGCCATTTCGACTTTTTTCTAGAAATTTTGACTTTTTTCTCAACATTTCTACTGTTTTCTCGACTTTTTTCATTTGGTCCAAAATGGCTCTTTCAACATGTTGGATGCCGACCCCTGGTCCAGTGAGATCTGCAGTGGCACGTCATGATAAAATGGTTATACATCCATTTATTTTTATTTTTCTACAACCTGCTAACTGCAAGATCGCAAAAGGTCTGGATTTGATCCTATCAGGTAAGAGGCGACAGCTTCACCCTGGACTGCTGGATCAGACGGCGTGAAACCATATACATGTATGGAATTTGAAACCTATCAAAAGAACTTAATAAACTGTGAATTTAATGTTGTTCTGCTTAAGTGATGATGTGGACATGGTTTATTGTTTATTGAGATCCCCATTAGCTACAGCAGAAACTGAACAGCAGAAACAAAATAATGCAATACAAAAGAAAACAAATAGAGAAAAGAACTTAAAAAAAAATACAGAATAAGAGCACGAAGAAAATATATATATATATATATATATATATATATATATATATATATATATATATATATACACAAAATCAAGATATTTTAATATCAAGACAAAAACAGAAACCAAGTCAACTATATCATCCCCACATATACCTAAAATATATATATATATATATATATATATATATATATATATATATATATATATATATATATATATGTAATATATATATGTATATATATATAAAACCCTATCCTATCTAATATTCCAAGTCAATTCTATATTATATTCATATATATATATATATATATATATATATATATATGCAATAATACCATTATATCTCATGTACCAAAACAATCACATTACATACACAACTCTATTACATACTGAAACCATTACTTGGATAGATGCTGTTTAAGTATATTCTGAATTGATTATTGTTTACAGAGAGTTTTACATGATTGAGTAAATAATTCCATT
>NC_084598.1:41495748-41528248 GCF_033807715.1 Cololabis saira
TGTCTGCGGGTCAAGGAAGGAAGAGAAAAAGGGAGGGAGGAAGGAAGGAAGGAAGGAAGGAAGGAAGGAAGGAAGGAAGGAAGGAAGGAAGGAAGGAAGGAAGGAAGGAAGGAAGGAAGGAAGGAAGGAAGGAAGGAAGGAAGGAAGGAAGGAAGGAAGGAAGGAAGGAAGAAGGAAGGAAGGAAGGAAGGAAGGAAGGAAGGAAGGAAGGAAGGAAGGAAGGAAGGAAGGAAGGAAGGAAGAAGGAAGGAAGGAAGGAAGGAAGGAAGGAAGGAAGGAAGGAAGGAGGGAGGGAGGGAGGGAGGGAGGGAGGGAGGGAGGAGGGAGGGAGGGAGAAGGAAGGAGAGAGCAGGAGGAAGGAAGGAAGGAAGGAAGGAAGGAAGGAAGGAAGGGAGAAAAGAAGGAAAGAAAGAAGGAAGGGAGAAAAGAAGGAAGGGAGGAAGGAAGGGAGAAAAGAAGGGATAAAAGAAGGAAGAAAGAAGGAAGGAAGGAAGAAAATAGGGAAGGAAGGAAGGGAGGAAAGAAGCAAGGAAGGAAGGAAGGAAGGAGAAAAGAAGGAAGGAAGGAAGGAAGGAAGGGAGAAAAGAAGGAAAGAAAGAAGGAAGGGAGAAAAGAAGGGATAAAAGAAGGAAAGAAAGAAGGAGGAAGGGAGAAAATAGGGAAGGAAGGAAGGGAGGAAAGAAGGAAGGAAGGAAGGGAGAAAAGAAGGAAGGAAGGAAGGAAGGAAGGAAGGAAGGAAGGGAGAAAAGAAGGAAGGAAGGAAGGAAGGGAGAACGGAAGGAAGGAAGGAAGGGAGAAAGGAAGGAAGGGAGGAAAGAAGGAAGGAAGGAAGGAAGGGAGGAAGGAAGGGAGAAGGAAGGAAGGAAGGAAGGAAGGAAGGAAAGAAAGAAAGAAGGAAGGGAGAAGGAAGGAAGGAAGGAAGGAAGGAAGGAATGAATGGAGGAAAGAAAGACAGGAGAAAACAAGGAAAGAAGGAAGGAAGGAAGGGAGAAAATAAGGAAGGAAACAAGGAAGGAAGGAAGGAAGGGAAGAAGGAAGGGAGAAAAAAAGGAAAGAAGCAAGGAAGGGAGAAAAGAGGAAGGGAAGAAGGAAGGAGAGACCAGGAGGAAAGAAGGAAGGTTGGGGGAAAAAAAGGAAGGAAGGAAGGAAGGAAGGAAGGAAGGGAGAAAACAAGGAAGGAAGGAAGGAAGGAAGGAAGGAAGGAAGGAAGGAAGGAAGGAAGGAAACAAGGAAGGAAGGATGGGATAAAAGAGGAAGGGAGAAGGAAGGAGAGACCAGGAGGAAAGAAGGAAGGTTGGGGGAAAAAAAGGAAGGAAGGAAGGAAGGAAGGAAGGAAGGAAGGGAGAAAACAAGGAAGGAAGGAAGGAAGGAAGGAAGGAAGGAAGGAAGGAAGGAAGGAAGGAAGGAAGGAAGGAAGGAAGGAAGGAAGGAAGGAAGGAAACAAGGAAGGAAGGATGGGATAAAAGAGGAAGGGAGAAGGAAGGAGAGAGCAGGAGGAAAGAAAGAACAGGAGGTCATTTTGACCCGAAGACAGTACGAGGGTTAACCGCAGACACCACCACCACCTCCCCCCTTTTTCAAATTCCTTCAATCCTCCCCCTTCTCTAGTCGTCTCCTCTTTTTATCCTTCCTTCCTCCCACCTTTTGTTTACCGTCCATATCTGTCTTCCCTCGTGCTTTTTCGGTCCCCGTTTCCTGCTTCCTCCTTGACTTTGTTGATTTCCCTCCGTCCGTCTGCTCTTCATTACCAGCTCATGTTCATCTTGTTCCTTTTTTCCTCCTCTTTTCTGCCTTAATTCACTTCAATAAGCTTGTTCTCCCTTTTCTCCGCTCTTCTCCTTTCCTGCTCTCTATTCTGAGTTACCTTGAACAGGTTTAACTACCGCTAAGTTCATTGGGTTTTTCCAACACAAACTTTGACTTTTTTTCTTTTTTCACACAAGGACATTTATCGCAATTATTTTTATATAGGTAACTTTCCTAGGTAACTTTCCTAGCTCTGCAAGCTGCAGTTTGGTGCTCAGAGCTTTCTTTTTCTCCAAATGTAGTTTGCATTCAGGCAACAACTGAATCAGAAAAGGGAAAAGCAGTGCATTTGCCGGCTCGGGTCGGCTGGGTAATTGATCTTTTTGTTTTCACAGAAAGCAGAAATGGTCTTTAGAAAACAGAAAATGTGCCCATTTGGCTTTGAAAGGGCATCCAACTGTAGAAATAGAAATTTAACATGCACAGAATGCACATTTAAACTAGACGCCGTACCTCTTATCCACTCAAAGTTCTATTAGTAGTGATGGAAAAGAAGATTTTTGATTGTGGTGAAGTCCTCAGGAAGCCAGTAAGTAATGCAGAGAATACATAAGTCTTGCATATAATTAATAAGCATTTCTTTTGTCCCAGATAACAGAAACATTTGGTTATAACCTACTGATTGGCTACTTGGCACATTTAGCTCAATTACCACACTGGCAAGAGCTACGTGGGCCAGATGTGCCACAAATCCACGAACCGAGCCAAACTTGGGTTTTGGCAAGTGTTGAATGCAGAGATGTCAAGTAACGAAGTACAAATACTTTGTTACCTTACTTAAGTAGAAATTTTGGTTATCTATACTTCACTGGAGTAATTATTTTTCAGACGACTTTTTACTTTTACTCCTTACATTTTCACACAATTATCTGTACTTTTTACTCCTTACATTTTAAAAACAGCCTCGTTACTCTATTTCATTTCGGCCTTTAATAAAAAACTATCCAGTGAAATTGCTCCATCCGGATAGAGTGAATTTGGTCGTGGTTGTTTCAGATGTTCTTGTCCAGTTTTGTTCTTACATCCGTTCCCTCAGATTCCTGCAACTAAACTTGGATGTACATTCCAATAAAGGTTAGGATAAATGATAACATGCCTCTGAAGTTTGACTTTTTGCACCATTACAATACTTATAGGCAACTAGTCATCATATCTGCTGCTCTCTGAAACACATGTTAATGCTCAATAGTACACATATATGGTTCTTTAATATATTTGCATTATACTAAGATACATTCATTTTCAATGGCTTTTTCCCCCTTACATTACTTTTACTTTTATACTTTAAGTAGTTTTGAAACCAGTACTTTTATACTTTTACTTGAGTAAAAAACTTGAGTTGATACTTCGACTTCTACAGGAGTATTTTTAAACTCTAGTAATCTATACTTCTACCTGAGTAATGAATGTGAATACTGAAGACACCTCTGGTTGAATGAGACAATTGTGCCCAAATGTTATACAGTGTTTTTTACATGGAAGTAGGACACAGCTAGACGTTCTCTGGTTCGAATCAAAGTATATTATGTACCGTAGAAAAGAATATATTAAAGAAAATGGGTCCAAATATGGAACCTTGAGGAGTCCCGCAACTAATAGGTGCACCGTTCAGGAATACTGCCCTAAATAGACAGGAAAAACTGCTTTTTGACATTTAAGACAAAGGATTACATAAGAATATGTCATAAACTTGGACTGACACACTGATTAAAAATTTTGTGAGAAGTATATTTATTCTTCTACACTTGAATAGTAAAAAAAATCCCATGTCACAGCTGTCAGTCCCAGTATGTAGGATGTAGTGACATTTTGTGGCAAAATGGCAAACTGCCACCAGTTGAACAACCGTCTTTCTTCACTTTAGCCTCAGATTTTAGATTTTTTTCATTCTACCATTAATTCTTGTTGGAGGTCCATTCATCTATTTCCCCCCAGCATCCACTGAAGTCTGTTCAACATATCCAGGCTTATCTGAGATCTCACTGAGCACCAAACAACACTGTTCACCTCTCAACCCGAGGTATACGTGTAAAAAGGGCCCATGAGAAGAATCAGGAGCCTGATACATCTACAAACTGAGGTGACCCCTCAGATCTAGTTCAGACGTGTAAACCTACATTTTCTGATATCTCTCCCCCCTCTACGTGGTTAAATCCAGTTAGTCCGTCTCACTTCTACGTCTATTTAAGGAGCGAGAGCTACATGTCTTCTGATGTCTCTCTCACCCCCTCAAGGTCAAATCTGGGTTTAAAATCCCTCCTTCCCGATTCTCCTGTAGGCTCCGATTCCATGGACGGAGATTATGTTCTTCACCCGGAAATATCCCCGTGTTTGCCTTTAAAAGTGGGGATTTGTTTGATCGGAGCCCACGCACCAAGACTCCAGCGTTTCGTTTGTGAGGAAAACACTTTCTAATGAGACTTCTCTGACGGGATTAGAACTTTATATCCTTATAGCTGGGAGGGGAATTCATGAAAATCGTGCACTTGGTGACAAGTTTTTGATATTTGGCATGGTGTTAGGTATGGACATAAGGTTTTCAAAAACCACCGCAAACAAATTGGGACAGCCCCCTAGTGGCCGGGTTGCAAAATTCTAAATGAATCAATAATCAATAAGACGATAGAGGAATTGTAGGTGTTGAGTGAGTTTGAATATGCACAGCTGATTTTTTTTGTGTGTTATTTTAATAGAATCCTATTCTTTCACTGTGCTGAAGTTCTGTTCATCTTAAGCCTGAATGAATGAATGAATGAATGAATGAATGAATGAATGAATGAATGCCACTGTTCTCATCCAATCAGATTATTGACACTACAGCGATAGTGACCTGTCCAATAAACAGAAAATTGCATTCCTTGGGGGTGAAAATAGGATCTAGAGCCAAATATAATCTTTCTATGTGACTTAATTCTAGAGATGGAGTTTTTTGGGCAAAAAATGACCTTGAAAATTAAATCTGACCTTCAACATGACCTTGACATAGGAAATTGATCTCAGAATTGAATTCCTAGCACCAAAAAAGTAGAGAAAGTGACAATATACAACAATCTGGGACTAAGAGAAGCTGAGATATGACCTTTGGTCTTTTCGGCGGGTGACATTTTGAATTTTCTGCAAACCGGCCACTAGGGGGCCGTCCCAATTTGTTTGCGGTGGTTTTTGAAAACCTTATGTCCAAACCTAACACCATGCTAAATATCAAAAACCTGTCACCAAGTGCACGATTTTCATGATTGTTGACATATTCCCTCCCAGCTATTAACTGATATGTGAATCTCGATATTTCTGGCAGACTTGAAAACACTGCAGCAAGTCGGAACCAAAGCGGGAAGGAAAGCTGTGAAAAAGCAACCCAGAACTGCTGATGAAGTGAATGCAAACATTTAATGAGCTGATCAATATCCCTGCCACACCATGAACCCCAGGTAGAGCTGTCAATCCACCGTTGTGAATCTCATTAGATCAGCGTTCTGCAGACATGTCCGTTGAGGCGTGTCGGACTCATTCTTCCAGATGCCAAACTTCCAATCACATCTGAGGTCTTTCTGTGTGCAGTTTGCATGTTCTCAGGTATATGTGGTTGGTTGTCAGTACACTTACTGGACACTTTGGGCCAATCCCAATACACCCCTTACTTTCTTCCACTAACCCTCCCTCACTACCACTACCCCTAAAAATGAAGCCACAGATTTTAGGGCACTTGAAATCTTCCCAGGGGTCTGTCCCAATACTCCCCCTACTCCTACTTTCAGCACCACCCCTAAAATCAGGAAGCTGAGAGCCAAAAGCTGTTTTAATTTCAGCTGTAGCGCTGTTAATATGCCACTTTATTAAGTTTTAATATTTTTTCAGGCGTAAAAGTAACCGTTAAGATCCCCAACCTGGGCTCAGTTTATCCAAATAACGCCTGTTAAGAAATTTGATCCGATGTTTTCGGAGATGAGAAGAGCCGCCGGTCCGGAGCAGCAGCAGCAGCAGCAGATCACGTACAGACATGATCGCTGGGTCAAGCTGCGCTGTCGTCCCGGGAAGAAAACTGCAGCTCTGTGGAGAATTACAGCTGGCTGAAATAAATCATTTAGGAAGATAAATGTTGGTTTAATAGATGAAATCTAACAGTTGTAGCTACGCCTGTTAAGAAATTTGCTCCGAAAATTTCTGGATTTCTGCCTGCCGGCTCGGGAGCTGATTTATGGTTCCGCATTAAATCGACGCAGATCCTACGGCGTAGGGTACGGCGTACGGCGCGCGTCGCCGCGTAACCTACGCCGTAGGCTCTGCGTTGGTGTAACGCGGAACCATAAATCAGCCTTTATTCTGGCGAGGTTTGAAAAAGACTTCACAGCAACGGGCAAACGAGTGATAATGTACATTCACTGAGTGAATATTATGAAAGTAAAATATATATTTCTCGCTAGAAATGTAATCAAAACGCATTCTTATGCAGAAACGAACTCAAAATATTGATTTTATTCACTAAAAAATAAGAAATGTCTGCCATGTATTTTTTTTTTATTCAGTCCATAAATGACGACGAAGCATTCTGGGAAATATTTATCTCCCTAGATCAACTAGTGTGCATCCGGAAACACTCGATCCGTAGGGACAGATTCATAGCCACTACCCTCGTTTTCTCCACTACCACTAGGTGAAAAGAGGAATTGGGACACCACTACCCTCACGGGAACGTGCAAAATATAGGGTTAGGGCTGAAAAGTAGGGGTAGGGGAGTATTGGGACAGGGCCTTTATTAGGTACACCTTGTGAAGTGCTGAGTGTATACATGTACACAGCCTGTCCAAGGGAAAAAAAAACGTTATATCCGCCCAGAGTTGCATTGATTTTTCGCCAAGATCTCATATTGATGACGGAGAATCCGTTTTATGAAGACTTAAAAACGTCTCGCAGCCTTAGAAGTAAAAGTTTGTGGTCTCCGGGGCTGCAGATCCACGAAAGAGCAGCGAGGGAGGAGATTGATAGATGGGCGTTTGATGGATTCCTCCCAACAGATGGGGCAGCTGCAGAGCACTGAAGTGGCCATCCATTCTCCAACTCATGTGAGCAAACTGAGACGGGCTTCGTAATGAGTCTTTTCACCAGATTTAGAGCCAGCGCTTCACCCTGGGACGGTGAAGACGTGAAAGGTTTCTGCAGGACTGAACGGGTTTGTCCAAATGTTATTCAAGGTACAGGCCTCTTTGTTATAAAAATATGGGACGATTCGAGTCTCCAATCATCCAAGCTACCTCACAGACGCCTCTTAATATATCACAACACTATAAACCAGGGGTGTCAAACTCATTTTGCTTGGCGGGCCGGATTTGACCAATTTATTTCTCGCGGGCTGCACGCTCAAAATAACAAAAACGGTGCAACATTTTTTTTTCTAATTCTTTTTTTTTACTATTGTTATCTAATCAGTTTAGTTAATTTTAAAGGAAATATGCACTTTGTTTACACTCTAATTATGTAAAATATATTTCTTCAGGGTCTTTTTTTGAAATTTCTCGTTTTTTCCAAATTATGTAAGATACTTTTAATATCATTTTACAAAGATAAACAGAAACAAGTACGTTTTTTTTTATATTTTGCTTTTTTATAGGAAATTTAGTTAAAAGCAACATCTTTCTTATTACATCCGAGAGTGTTTCTTTGTGATTTAGAGATTTTTCCAGTACAATTAAGTGTATTTATTTCTAAAAATTGGCGCGGATATTTACGCCAGTGTGCCGAAAAAGTCAGCACTTCTCTTTTAACTGTTTTACTTTGTCACTATCCTCGTATTCAAAACTGAAATTCTCTGAATAAATATCTTCTATCATCTTTTTTAGCAGTGATATTTTTCCTGCGAAAATATATAATAGTAGTCAGTTAATAAAAATAAACGGCCGTCTACAAAGAAATAAAATCGGCAAATGCATTCTAGAAAACAAAAAAAATGTCGAAAACTGCTCTATTTGTGGAATAAAGATGTATTTGTAGAAGAAATATATCATCGGATATGCTGCGATTCAAGGCAATTATTTATGCCTTCCTTTTCAGTAAATTAACATTTCGTTTTTTTGCATTGGAAACTTGTCGCATGAAAATCTCTGTCGGGCCACACACTTGACACCCCTGCTATAAACAATCTCTCATTCTTGAGTTGTTGGTTTTTTTTCATCTCTCACACACAAACTGGACCGGCAACCCCAGCGAGCTCCGATGAAGGAGCTGTTGATAAATATGATAATTAATCTTTCTTCTGTCTGCCGTCTATTGTCACCTGGTAATGAGTTTGTCCCGAAGGTCAGTGCTGTAATAGCTCATTAGCAACACTGGCTAATGCAGCTTTGACGTAGCCACAGCTGCGGTTTGTTTACCGGAGAGCTCGAGCTGCAGCGCGGACACATTGTTCCTCTGTAGCGATCGGCCTTGCTCTCGTCACCGCTGAAGGTCTTTATTTTCCACGTGTTATTGGTTCTGTAGCTGCTGTAAATCCTACACATCAGTACAGATTATATCCATCTATCCATTAAAGGGGACCTATTATGAAAAACAGGTTTTTTCTTGCTTTAACATATATAAAGTGGTCTCCCCTCATCCTGCCAACTCAGAGAAGGAGGAAAGCAACCAAATTCTGCAGTGTCTGTACAGCCGCCCGGATGAGCCGTCCAGTCTGATGTGGATCTACGAGCCAATAAGATTCTGCTCCCGTCGTTACGGAACCAAAATGCAAACCACGTCCACAACTATAAAACCGTGTAACTGCATTAGAGCGTCCGACTATCGTAGCACTGCGTGACATCGGACGCTCTCTGTCCATCTCCCTCCAGCAGCTGCCACTTTATTGAGGTTTTTGTAGTGAAATGAGGAGGAATCATAGAGATAACTTCTCATTTCAACTAACTGGATCAGCCGTTCCTCATCATGACTGTTTCCTACAGCGCTTTCAACCGGCTTTCAATGTGCGTGACAGGAAGAAAATAGAAGCAGGGCGTCCGACAAATGTTCAGCTCAAAACGTTGCACTGCGTCGCTGCGGCCAGTTAGGACAGTCCAATAGAAAATAAAGAAATGGAATTGATTTTGTCGCTGACGCTCACTCGCATGCAGTTATGACACGGTGTAAAGGCTGATTTATGGTTCCGCGTTACACCAACGCAGAGCCTACGCCGTACCCTACGGCGTAGGCTCTGCGTCAATTTAATGCAGAACCGTAATTCAGGCTTAACTCCGCCGACCGGAGCTTCCACCATTTTTCCGTAGCGGTGTATCGCGTCATTCAGGCAGCCAATCAGCACAGAGCCTCATTATCATAGCCCCACCCACTCAGAATCTTGCATAGATAATGAGGTTAGAAACGATAAAGATAAAGACATGGGTCAGAGGCTGAATTTCTAATTTATTTAGCAAAAACAATCAAAAGCTTGTTTTTAAGACATTCAAGACCTGTTTAAAATAGACATTAAATGCCATAATAGGTCTCCTTTAAGCACCATTTATCCAAGTTTGGGGCAAAAAAATCTCATTTTCGTTGTGGTATACTCTAAATATCATCGTTCAAATGTAATTATTGGAAGCTTTGGCCAGAAATATCTACTTACTTTGCAAAAAAAAAAAAAAAAACTGGCCTAGTTCCCCTTCTGTTCCCAGTCGTTTCCACCGGTACAGAATGTACCGAGCCAATCGCGATGGCGCGATTAGGACGGCTGGCCAGGCTAAGTGCCGGTGGGGCATCTGCAGGAAGTGTGAACGACTCCTTCACTTGGAAAGACTCCAAACTCATGAAGACGAGCAAAGATGCCCACGTGAGTTTGAGTCTCCTCTAGGGTTGCCACCTTTCAGAAATAGAAATAAGGGACGCCCCGATTTCAGCAGCGCAGGAGCCAAAAAAAAGCCCCAAAACTTCTAAACTGCATAAAAATGTGTTTATTTTATATGAAAAAACAAACTGCTTTGATTTAAAGTTTAAAGTGCTTTAATAGCGTTGAACTTGCATGACTGTACAGACAGACAACCATACTAGCAACTGAAATAGCCTCCTATTCTATGTATGTCCACATCAGCCAAGATGTATAATATAGCTACAGGTGAAGAATATGGTGTAAAAGTTAATTTATTTCAATAATTCAACTAGAATATGGTGTAAAAGTTAATTTATTTCAATAATTCAACTAGAATATGGTGTAAAAGTTAATTTATTTCAATAATTCAACTAGAATATGGTGTAAAAGTTAATTTATTTCAATAATTCAACTAGAATATGGTGTAAAAGTTAATTTATTTCAATAATTCAACTAGAATATGGTGTAAAAGTTAACTTATTTCAATAATTCAACTAGAATATGGTGTAAAAGTTAATTTATTTCAATAATTCAACTAGAATATGGTGTAAAAGTTAATTTATTTCAATAATTCAACTAGAATATGGTGTAAAAATTAATTTATTTCAATAATTCAACTAGAATATGGTGTAAAAGTTAATTTATTTCAATAATTCAACTAGAATATGGTGTAAAAGTAAATTTATTTCAATAATTCAACTTAAAAGGTGAAACTTATTTATTACCTAGTCTTATTACATGCAAAGCAAGATATGTTAAACCTTTATTTGTTATAATTTTGATGATGGAATTGTTTATTGATATCATAAAATGGCAACCCTAGTCTCGTCCCCGCTGCGTCTTCCGTGGCTTCTCCGGTGGTTTTCTCTTGGAGCATGTTGCCTGTTGTCTGAAAATCTTGTGGCATCTCGTGGTAGTCGTGAAGAAAAGCCGGTAGCAGATGGTTAAGAGGGCCGTGCACATATTGTGGCTTATGCATCCGAGCCACTGGTAATCCGTGTACCGCTCCCTCGTGTATTCCTGTAATCACTTCTTTCCTGCCTTTGAAATACATTCAGATGTTGCTTTTTTTAACTTTTGTGTTGCTGCTTTGCATATTACAGTCTATAAAACATAATGGTCCAATTATATTTATTGGAGAAACGCAATCAAAGTTTTTACTGAACAAGTTAATAAAGTAGCATCCTTCCCGGTCTGCAGCCATGTTGCATGCTCGTCATGTCCCCAACACGAAATGACAAGAAAAGAGGACAATAACTATGAATGTGTCCATAAAAATCAGTGCAACGAGGCTGCAGTCGGCCGGTTTTCTTGCTCCAGAATATGTGTCTTAGTTTTATGAGTCAGTCAGCCATTTTGGCTTCCAGAGTCATGACTTAATCAGTCATTTAGAGCGGCGGTTGATTAATATGCCTGGACAGGGAGCAACTTCAGCCAAGAGAGAAATGGGCCGGTGAATGAGTAATCGCCGCCAGAGTGCCGGCGTACTGCTGCGTGAGTTACAGCCTTCCAAGATATAAAGGGAAATAATTGGAGGGTTTTTTAAGTGTGTTTCTTTTCCCCAGCTTCTCAAGATGACCCACGGACCATTGTTCTGAATAAGTGGAGGTGGAAAAGAGACGGAAGACATTTATTTGACTATTGAACAATAAAAAACGCACATGGGGGCTGTAAGGGGAAGGTGATGAATAAAACAGGACGGCCTTTGGATGCATCCTTGACATTAGAAGGACCGCGATGCCAGAAAAGCTGATCATGTGTTTTCAGAACATATTCTGAGACAGCGGTTTTCTTTTTGCCCTCAGCTCTTTTTTCTTATTTTTAAAACAGTCTTTGAATCATCTTTGAACATATACTGGATCTGGCCAGGGGCTACACCTAACTAGCTAGTCTGACTCAGAGGAAGGCGAAGGAAGGTGCAGGTATTTGACCGACCACTAGGGGCTGGTTTCAAAAAAAGAGTTAATGACCAACAGGATAAAGGGTAACACTTTACAATAAGGGTCCAGAAAGCATTTACTAACTGTTAAGTAATGCTTATCAGGCCCTCCTATACATTTATTAAGGTTTATGTCAGGTTAACATTCATAAGGTTAAGTAAACTACCTGATAACATACACAGCACACCATTAGGAAAATGATTACTTAAGACTCTAAATAGTTTATTAATGCCCATCCAGATAACATGAACACCATTAGTGAATGATTAGTAGATGTATCCCCTCCTTGAACCGCCACCTTACTGTGGTGGAGGGGTTTGTGTGCCCGAGTGATCCTAGGAGCTATGTTGTCGGGGGCACTTTCGCCCCTGGTAGGGACTCCCATGGCAAACAGGTCCTGGGTGACGGGCCAGACTAAGAGCGGTTCACAAGCCTACCATGATGAAAAAGATATCAAGGACCGTTACGTCGCCCGGATCGGCGTCACCGGGGCCCCGCCCTGGAGCCAGGCCTGGGGTTGGGGCTCGCAGGCGAGCGCCTGGTGGCCGGGTCTTTGCCCGTGGGACCCGGCCGGGCTCAGCCCGAAACGGCGACGCGGGTCCGCCTTCCAGTAGGCCCACCACCCGCAGGAAGGACCATGGCAGGCCGGTGCATTGTGGGCTGGGTAGCAGTCGTGGCGGGGTGCCTCGACGACCCAATCCCTGGACATCAACCCTCACAGTGGGGACATGGAATGTCACCTCGCTGGGGGGGAAGGAGCCGGAGCTTGTGCGTGAGGTTGAGAGATACCGGCTAGAGATAGTCGGGCTCACCTCCACACATAGCTTGGGCTCTGGAACCCAGCTCCTTGAAGGGGGCTGGACCCTCCACTACTCTGGAGTTGCCCAGGGTGAGAGGCGGCGGGCTGGTGTGGGCTTGGTTATAGCCCCCCAGCTCAGCCGCCATGTGTTGGAGTTCACCCCGGTGAACGAGAGGGTCGCTTCCCTGCGCCTTCGGGTCGGGGATAGGTCTCTCACTGTTGTTTGTGCCTACGGGCCGAACAGCAGTGGGGAGTACCCGGCCTTCTTGGAGTCCCTGGGAGGAGTACTTGATAGTGCTCCAACTGGGGACTCCATTGTTCTACTGGGGGACTTCAACGCTCACGTGGGCAATGACAGTGATACCTGGAGAGGCGTGATTGGGAGGAACGGCCTCCCCGATCTGAACCCGAGTGGTGTTTTGTTGTTGGACTTCTGTGCGAGTCGCAGTTTGTCCATCACGAACACCATGTTCAAGCATAAGGGTGTCCATCAGTGCACGTGGCACCAGGACACCCTAGGCCGGAGGTCAATGATCGACTTTGTTGTCGTTTCATCTGACCTTCGGCCGCATGTCTTGGACACTCGGGTGAAGAGAGGGGCTGAGCTGTCAACTGATCACCACCTGGTGGTGAGTTGGATGCGCTGGCGGAGGAGGAGGTTGGACAGACCGGGCAGACCCAAGCGTATCGTGAGGGTCTGCTGGGAACGTCTGGCTGAGCCCTCTGTCAGGGACATCTTCAACTCCCACCTCCGGGAGAGCTTCTCTCGGATCCCGGGGGAGGCGGGGGACATCGAGTCCGAGTGGACCATGTTCTCTGCCTCCATTGTCAACGCGGCGGCTCGAAGCTGTGGACGCAAGGTCTCCGGTGCCTGTCGTGGCGGCAATCCTAGAACCCGGTGGTGGACACCGGAAGTACAGGATGCCGTCAGACTGAAGAAGGAGTCCTACCGGGCTATGTTGGCCGGTGGGACTCCTGACGCAGTAGATAGGTACCGGCAGGCCAAGCGGGCCACGGCTCGGGCAGTCTTGGAGGCAAAAACTCGGGTCTGGGAGGAGTTCGGGGAGGCCATGGAGGAGGACTTTCGGTCGGCCTCGAGGAAATTTTGGAGGACCGTTCGGCGCCTCAGAAGGGGGAAGCAGTACTCTGCCGGCACCATTTATGGTGCTGGTGGGGAGCTGTTGACCTCGACTGGGGACATTGTCGGACGGTGGAAGGAATACTTTGAGGATCTCCTTAACCCGACTGACATGCCTTCCACTGAGGAAGCAGAGGGTTGGGGCTCGGAGGCGTGCTCATCCATCACCCAAGCCGAGGTCACCGAGGTGGTTCGTAAGCTCCTCGGTGGCCGGGCACCGGGGGTGGATGAGATTCGCCCTGAGTACCTCAAGTCTCTGGATGTCGTAGGGCTGTCGTGGCTGACACGCCTCTGCGACATTGCATGGAGGAAGGGGACAGTACCGCTGGGGTGGCAAACCGGGGTGGTGGTCCCTCTGTTTAAAAAGGGGGACCGGAGAGTGTGTTCCAACTACAGGGGGATCACACTTCTCAGCCTCCCGGGGAAAGTCTACGCCAGGGTACTGGAGAGGAGATTACGGCCGATAGTCGAACCTCGGATTCAGGAGGAACAATGCGGTTTTCGTCCCGGTCGTGGAACACTGGACCAGCTCTATACCCTCCGCAGGGTGCTCGAGGGTTCATGGGAATTTGCCCAACCAGTCTACATGTGTTTTGTGGATCTGGAGAAGGCATTTGACCGTGTCCCTCGTGCCATTCTGTGGGGGGTGCTGAGTGAGTATGGAGTCCGGGGCCCTCTACTAAGGGCTGTCCGGTCTCTGTATGATCGAAGCAGGAGTCTGGTTCGCATTGCCGGCAGTAAGTCAGACTTGTTCCCGGTGCATGTTGGACTCCGGCAGGGCTGCCCTTTGTCACCGGTCCTGTTCATAATTTTTATGGACAGGATTTCTAGGCGCAGCCAGGGGCCGGAGGGGATCCGGTTTGGGGACCTCAGGATTTCATCTCTGCTTTTTGCAGATGATGTTGTCCTGTTGGCTTCATCGGACCGGGACCTCCAGCATGTGCTGGGGCGGTTTGCGGCCGAGTGCGACGCGGCAGGGATGAGAATCAGCACCTCCAAGACCGAGGCCATGGTTCTCGACCGGAAAAGGGTGGCATGCCTTCTCCGGGTGGGTGGAGAAGTCCTGCCTCAGGTGGAGGAGTTCAAGTATCTCGGGATCTTGTTCACGAGTGAGGGAACAATGGAGCGTGAGATTGACAGGCGGATCGGTGCAGCGTCCGCAGTAATGCGGTCGATGTACTGGACCGTCGTGGTAAAGAGGGAGCTGAGTCGAAAGGCGAAGCTCTCGATTTACCGGTCAATCTACGCCCCTACCCTCACCTATGGTCATGAACTTTGGGTAGTGACCGAAAGGACAAGATCGCGGATACAAGCGGCCGAGATGAGTTTCCTCCGCAGGGTGGCTGGACGCTCCCTTAGAGATAGGGTGAGGAGTTCGGACACCCGGGAGGAGCTCGGAGTCGAGCCGCTACTCCTCCACATTGAGAGGAGTCAGCTGAGGTGGCTTGGGCATCTGTACCGGATGCCTCCTGGACGCCTCCCTAGGGAGGTGTTCCAGGCATGTCCCACCGGGAGGAGACCCCGGGGAAGACCCAGGACACGCTGGAGAGACTATGTCTCTCGGCTGGCCTGGGAACGCCTCGGACTCCCCCCGGAAGAGCTGGAGGAAGTGTCTGGGGTGAGGGAAGTCTGGGCATCCCTGCTGAGGCTGCTGCCCCCGCGACCCGGTAACGGAAAAGCGGGAGAAGATGATGATGATGATGATGATAGTAGATGTATTAGGTAGCTGTTACTTAATGCTTATTCACTCCAAATAAACACCATTAGTAAATGATTACTAGGGACATTATTAACCTTTTACTTATATATTGACTAATGTATTAATTAATACTAACTAATGCATACATAAGGATAAATAATTACATAATGTAACGTGTATTAATGCTTACTAATGTATTAATTAACTCTGAGCAGTAGACATTAATTAACTGTTTATTAATGCATTAACTAATATGCTAATTAATGTTAAGTAATACATAATAATGGTTATTTAACTATTATTAAACTGTTAATAAATGCTTAATAATGCATTAACTAACGTTAATTAAGGGACCCTTATTGTAAAGTGTTACCGGATAAAGTAGGATAAAGTCCAACTCTGCAGATTATAATACTATAATATTATGAAATAATGATAATATTTTATATATATATATATATATATATATATATATATATATATATATATATATATATATATGTATATATACATATGTATATATATATGTATATATACATATGTATATACATATGTATATATACATATGTATGTACATATATATATATATATATATATATATATATATATATATATATATATATATATATATATATATATATATATATATATATATATATATATATATATATATATATATATATATATATATATATACAGTACATACAGTACACACCAAAAGTTTGGATACACATTAGTTTGAATGAGGTGTGTCCAAACCTTTGGTCTGTACTATATATGTATATATATATATATATATATATATATATATATATATATATATATATATATATATATATATATATATATATATATATATATATATATATATATATATATAATTACAATCTGTCAAATGATATCAGATCATATAAGATTATATAAAGCAATGCTTTTTAGGATCATGGCCTCTTGATTGACACCTGGCTGTGGACATTGGCTACCTGTCCTCTATGGTTCATCAGCACTATTGATCTGTGATGCTGCAAGGTTTGGTATTGATCTGGTACCAGGTAAGTACGGGGCCAGTTAGTATCACAGGTACCGGTACTTTTAATGAAGGTGGCTACATCACCCAAATTGCTAAATCTGGATGGATTTTCATGACCTTTCAGTGTGTTGTAATTTTTCCTTCTAATTATTAATTAGTTAAAGGTTTATAGGTAAATAGAAAATACTTTACTTACTTTACTTTATTATTATAACAAAAGTTGTGTTCAGATCAGATAACAAAACAAATTGTTCCGCATTTATTTTTCTTAAATATACAAAGTGCAGAAAATGTTATGTAATGGACGCTGGTTCCGGCAGCAGCCAGAAACGAGCAGGATGAATGTGAGGCGATGCTTGTTGAGTCCCGGTGGTGCTGGACTGCAGCCTACAGGCCTTTCCTTCTACCTATTTGCCCATTTCTGTATTAATCTGGCGTTTGGGTGGACTGCCTTTCACGCCTCTTCATGAAAACCCGTGGATGACGTCACAGAGGATTCGTCCATTTCTTCTTCTACTATCTAAGTACTTGATCCTTTGCTAAAGCTGTTGAGCTCCCCCACGAACGTCTTCTTAACAAATTGGAATTTCTTTACTTTCCTAAGGAAAGTCCTACCTGAGATGGAGCCACCAAACTATCAATTATCGGACAACCTGCTCCCAAACCTTGAACCTTGTGTGGCCATTTCTCTCTAACTTAGCTAATGATCCTTGAATCTCCAGGAACATGTCGCTGCAAAGCCTTGAAACTATATAAATAAATCCTTACAAGGCTGCTCCGAGACAACAGCTGCACACAAAAAACATATAAACTGTCACATTTCCAGAGGAGTACAGTCATGTATGCCAAATAAATAATAAGCAGCGGATAATTCCACCACGAAGGAAAATAAGTGTAAAATGTGTCGCGTTTGCGAAGCCCTGGACCAACTCCAACCTCATCAGAAGGGCAAATTTATTTTCAGAGTCAGAAATGCATTGGCTTTAATTTCACGCTGCACGCATTTCGATACCAGCAGGAAGAGAGGGTGGAGAGAGAGAAAGAGAGGGAGAGGGAGAGGAGGGAAGAGACGGAGACAAAAAGAAAAAAAACGGAGAGAAAATGTTTTCTCCCAAAACTCACCGTACCAAAAAAAATTAAAGTTCATACGCTTTAAAACAAAGACTGGGGGATGAGATAATGGGGCAGGGCAAATGCTTTGTTTGAGGTTGTATAAATTCAGGGGTTGTAATTTGAAGCCCTTATTAATAATGATAGTCTTTGATGTTGCCTTCATGTGCAGCCGATCTGCGCAGCTGAAACGGCTGAGCTTTATTTCCAGAAGCCGAGGGGTGAGGGAGGTTACGGGCTGCAGGAAAGGGAGCTGATGATGCTGATGTGATCGCAGCTTGTGTGCTCCTGCTTTTAAAAGCCTGATGTTGTTTTTAAATGGATACAGTGTATTCAGACGTCTTTTTTTCACTTCTGTTATGTTGCACGCTTGATGCCAACACCATTTTCTTTTTTCACATGAATCTACAGTCAGTACCCCATAAGGATAGACACACACCTCTCTAGAAAAGGTATCGCAGGTGAAGAAGCATGTCAGAGCAAAAGCCAAAGCTGTGATGTCACAGCTCAGAGAGAGCAACAGATCTGCAGAAAGCCTACCAGAGAAAGATCTGCTGCAGAAGAACCTGGCAGCCTCCATTATTCTCAGATGGAAGACGTTTGGTGCAACCGGCCACTCTACCAAGAGCTGGTTGCACTGCAAAACTGAGCAATTGGGGGAGAAGGACTTTAGTAAAAGATGCTGATGGTCCCTCTGACTGAGCTCCAGAGATGGTGGGAGGAAGTTCCAGAGGGACAGCCATCACTGCAGCCCTGAACTAACCTGGACTTTACCCAGAGTGATGGGACAAAAACCCCTCAGTGTAAAACACATGAAAGCCCTGAAGGACTCCCAGACAGTGACTACAATTACAGGCAGTCAAAATTCGGGTTATTGCTAATATTCTGGTTACTGAAACATTCGGAATAATCTGTTTCCATGCGTGAGCAAACAGGGTTATCCCTGTATACATGGTAATTATTAATTTGGGATATCTGGATCAAACCAGCGACGCGAGGAGAACGTCAAGACGCAATTCCCGTCATTTCCTCTTCTTCTTCCTGTATCCAAATTCACAAATTTCCAAATTTCCCGGCACAGTACATCCAAGTGATCGCCGTGACTTGTGGCGCTCGAAACCCGGAGACTGTTGGGGGGGGCTGATAAGAGGGGGGGCCGAGGAAGGCGTTGAGTTGAGGGAGGTGTGGTTATCAGTAAGTGTGTGTGTAGCGGTAAGTCCGTGAACTTCGCTCAGAGCTGCTCCTCAGCCAATGTCCTTGATGTTATCAGTCGGCTCAGTCACTTCTGAAACAGGTCCACAGATGTTCCTGAGAGGGGAGGGTTAGTGGGGGCAGAGTCACCTTGTTTACATTCCACCAGGGAGATTGTGACCAGAGCGATCGGCCAAAACCGCCCTGTCATTATATTACATTATATATTATAGAATCAACAATTATATTGCAAAACAGACAGACTCAGTAATTTTCCGTCTGCCTTTAAAATGTCTAATTTTAGTAAAAAAATCTCATTACACTTAAAACAAGACTCATCACTGGAAAAAACAACCATTTTCACCTGTTTCAAGTAGATTTTCACTTGAAATAAGTAGAAAAATCTGCCAGTGGAACAAGATTTTTTTGCTTGTAATGAGAAGATAAATGTTCCACTGGCAGATCTACTTATTTCAAGTGAAAACTTACTTGAAACAGGTGAAAATTGTCAAATAAGTTATTTTTCTGGTAATGACTCTTGTTTTAAGTGTAACGAGATTTTAAGTTTGAAATCTATTCCCTGATTATATGTTCGTTAGTGTACTTTCTCCTACAACTTCTGCTAAATACTAATCAGGGAAACTTGTCCTGATCTGAGGAGAAGTAAGAAAACAAACGCCCCTCTCAAACCACCAGCTGCTTTCAATCCAGCCACTTTGCAAAACTAAACCCAGCACCTCCACTCACATCAGCCCATTCCTCTCCGGCTGTGTGGAAATCCTCTGTTCCTCAGCATCCGCCCTCCCGCCTGCGTCTCTGTACCTGCCGAGAGCTGCTTCTATTTCTGGACCAGAGCCACTGCTATGGGAACCTTGTGATACGACATCACGCACGGAAACACAGCAGTGGGGCATTTGTCAGATTGTTGCACCAATAAACCAAAATCCCCAAAAAATGTGTGAAGGATCTTTTGAAAAAGGTTGAAGGAAGAACCTTTTACGCTGCACAGATGCTGCTCATCTGCTTGGGACGAGGTAGTCTCTGACAGCAACATAATATGAATATATCCTTAAACGGATCAACGGATGACTTCAGCACTTTGGGGAAAAGCTGGACAAAAACTCCTGACAGACTTACGTGCGAAGTAAAATGACATTCGCGTTAGCTTGGAGTTTAAAGCCCAGCAGGAAATATCTTGACGCGTTTAGTAAATTAATTTGGATCAGTGCCTCCTAGAAGGCACTTTTCCAGACTCGGAGAAACAGAAATCCCAGCAAATACAAAGTTCACATCATGCAAGTTCAACCTTGAATGTTTCAAGGATTCTTTTAAGAGACCTTTTAAGAGACACTACACTCACACTTTTTTCCAAAAGCCTCCTTGGTGAACCACAATGTCTTTAGATGAGTTTAACATTATCTAATTTCCAAGGGTATAACCAGTACTGGAGTTGAGGGGGGATGGCATCCCCCCTTTCCATCCCTTATGTCATTTCATCAATGAATGTGGTTTTACTGCTATTTCAACATTTAGAGTCATCACCAGAAAAATAACTTATTTGACAATTTTCACCTGTTTCAAGTAAATTTTCACTTGAAATAAGTAGAAAAATCTGCCAGTGGGACAAGATTTATCTTCTTTTTACAAGCAAAGAAATCTTGTTCCACTGGCAGATTTTTCTATTTATTTCAAGTGAAAATCTACTTGAAACAGGTGAAAATTGTTGTTTTTTCCAGTGATGAGTCTTGTTTTAAGTGTAATGAGATTTATTTTACTAAAATGAGACATTTTAACTAGAAATAAGACAAATATTCTTGTTAAGATTTTGAGTTTTTGCAGTGTATGGACAAGGTGTTAAACATTTTATGATGAAACTGGTCAGATAATACAGCATTTCCTTGTTGTTTCCTTTTTCAGCTTTCATTTATTGGTTTGAAAAGAAAATCTGTAAAACTGATGAGAAACGCAGGTTTGTAAACCCGGTGGAATTAACTGGTTTTCTGCATTAATTTGCCATACAATCTGATCCTTATATAAGTTACAGTAATAGATAGTTTTTGCAGTGATCCATGTTACTTATCCTGAGAAGGACAGAGTCATATTGATAAGTTCAGAAAAGTGTTTTTTATTGTTGTGTTTTGATGTATTTGATGTAAGCCCAGTGGATATTTAAAGCTTACAGAAGGCTGCATTTAACTGCTGCTATGTCATTCCTGCAGTATTTCTGCAGGTGTTTTGGTCACTGCTATTATTTGTAATATATTATATTATTTGTAATCAGCACAAATTATCTGTCCCCATATGATAAAATCCACCATCCCCCCTGATTTTTTTTACAACTCGAGTACTGGGTATAACTGTATCTCACAACAAACAGGCACACACTACAGTCGTGTTATTATCAAATTATAATCTGGTCTTTAACACTGACTGGCAGAGGATGCAGTCTCTTGGTGCCTCTGAACCATCATCAAATTGGCTTTTAAGCACTTGTTTCTGCTCGCAGATGATGCAATGACGTGTAAAAAGCCGCAGGTGAGGCTTAGGAACAGCCTTTTGACTTTGCCAATATATATGTCACTTTAGATACAGTTTGGGCTTTTAGCGCTGACCACAGTCAGCATATAGATGGAGAGCACAAACACACATGAATCCTGACATACGATGGAAGAAAATGTCTTCACAACAAGCTCATGTTAAAAACTGATATGTGTTACAAAGTGTGAGGACACACAGACAATGATGGATGACTTTAGAAATCTCTTCAGGCAATAAGAAACATGTTCTACCTGGATATAATGATAAGCAATTACAGCGGAGATCATTCTTGTGGTGTCTAACGTGTGCGTCATCCAACAGTTATTCTCCTCAGTACCCTTTCCCTGGTTCGCTCAATATCCTCTATATCCCATCAGCTGCTTGTCTGCCTTTTTTCCAGCAGGAAAGACCAAACAAGCATTTATATTTACTACTCATATGGGTTGAAAGTGGGCTGAGTGAGCCTGAGGGGCCTCTGAGTGGTTTTTAGTTGGGGTCGATGTGAATAACTTCCCATTGAGGGGGTTATATTACTAAAACTATGTAGGCCAACACACGGCCACAGTCCCGGGGGCCTTCCTCGGGACCGGGCAGACAGTTCCGGGGGTCGCCCACGAGGCCAAGGCTTGGGCCTTCGCGAGGGGCTGGGAAGACATGGGTGGGGGCCAGGAAGACTTGGCGTGGGGCTTGGAAGGCTTGGGGTGGAACCTTGACTTGGCGGGGAACTCAGGATACGAGGAGCCGGCTGCGGGGGAGCCCAGGTCCTCGGTGCTGGCTGCGGGGGAACCCGGGTCCGGGGCGCTGGCTGCGGGGGAACCCGGGTCCGGGGCGCTGGCTGCGGGGGAATCCGGGTCCGGGGCGCTGGCTGCGGGGGAGCCCGGGACCATCACCGGAGCAGGGGCTGATGCGTCCGGGACCACCACTGGAACAAGGACGGGAGGGGTTTGTCGCCGCTGACGACATCGTCTCCATTGCTGCCTGAATTCAGCCATACAGCTCTTGGGCCCACCTAGAGCCAGGCGTGTTCCCATGAAGGGTGAGTCAGGTTCCTGCCAACAGGGCCTTGTTTTCTTGGCTTTCTGGAGGAAGAACTTCCAGCAGTCCAGAGTCTCTCCTGCTGGGTCCATGCTGGTTGTTCCGTTCTGTTACAACTGGTGTGGTGAGGACCCAGATGCAGGAGAGAGAGGCAGGAGTTCAACAAAAAAACAGGGTTTATTCCACAAAAACAAAAGAACCAAAAAACAAAGCGCTGCTTGGGAGGATCAAAAAACTCACACAGGAACAGGGATCAGAAACTGGAGCAACAACAGGACACATTGAGGAAAGCACAGTACGGAACCACAAGCAGCAAGGGAATGACAAGACCAGATATACACAGGGGATAACGAGACACAGGTGCAGACAATCAGGGCAGATGGGACACAGGCGGGGCAAAACAGAAACAAACTGGGAGAAATGTCAACCACTGACATATAGTAACCTTCCTGTTTGATTTCTACACTGCAAAAACTCAAAATCTTAAGAAGAATATTTGTCTTATTTCTAGTTAAAATGTCTCATTTTTAGTCAAAAAAATCTCATTACACTTAAAACAAGAGTCATTACCAGAAAAATAACTTGTTATTTGAAAATTTTCACCTGTTTAAAGTTAATTTTTACTTGAAATAAGTAGAAAAATCTGCCAGTGGCACAAGATTTATCTTCTCATTACAAGCAAAAAAATCTTGTTCCACTGGCAGATTTGTCTACTTATTTTAAGTGAAAATCTACTTGAAACAGGTGAAAATTGTTGTTTTTTTCCAGTAATGAGTCTTGTTTTAAGTGTAATGAGACTTCTTTTGACTAGAAATGAGACATTTTAACTAGAAATAAGACAAATATTCTTGTTAAGATTTTGAGTTTTTGCAGTGTATGCTTATATCCAAAATTCACAAGCCCACTCTGTACCTAGGTAGTCCACGTTTATTCTAAATGGGGCCGGGAATGCTGAGTGTGTGAGGATGTAAAAAGTGGAGGTGCAGGAGTTTACGTACTTAGGGTTGGCCGTTTAGAGCAACAGGGGGAAGAAGTGAAGAAGAGAGCGGGCAGGGTGGCGTGGCTGAACGCTGAGTAGCAGCGAGAGTAAAGGGAACGGGGGTGACACCAGCCCTTCCCTGTTGCCTGGAGACAGTGACCCCGACCACAAGACAAGAAACAGTTCTGGAGGTGGCTGAGATGAAGATGTTAAGATTTTCTTCAGGAATGACAAGGATGGATGGGATTAAAAAAAAAACCCCGACCACATTAGAGGAACAGCCAGGGCGAGACTTGGAGATAAAGTGGGCGAGGCGAGATTTAGACGGTCTGGAGACATAAAAGAGAAGTATAGTGAGCACATCGGTGGCATCATGCTGGAGATGGAGCTGCCAGGGAGGAGGAAAAAGGCGAGACCAAAGAGGAGCGTTTGAGAAACGGCGAAAGAGGAAATGTAGTTTCTTTGCGGTGTTACAGGAAGACACAGAAAAGTACGGAAGAGTATTAGGGCCAGACAAGAGAAATTGAGAGTGGAAGATTTTTTTTTTATTGTGCACTTCAAGAAAAAAGACGAAATGTCGAGAAAAAAGTCGAAATGTCGAGATTGTTGAAATACAATTTCGAGAAAAAGGTTCAAATTTCGTGAATAAAGTCGAAATTTCGCCTTTTTTTCTCAACATTTCGACTTTATTCACGAAATTTTGACTTTTTTCTCAACATTCAACTTTTTTCTCTACATTTCAACTTTTTTCTCGACATTTAGACTTTATTCACAAAATTTTTACTTTTTTCTCAACATTTCGACTTTTCTAAGCATTTTGACTTTTTTCTTAAAATTTCTACTTTTTTCTCAACATTTCGACTTTATTCACGAAATTTTTACTTTTTTCTCAACATTCAACTTTTTTCTCGACATTTCAACTTTTTTCTCGACATTTAGACTTTATTCACAAAATTTTTACTTTTTTCTCAACATTTCGACTTTTCTAAGCATTTTGACTTTTTTCTTAAAATTTCTACTTTTTTCTCAACATTTCGACTTTATTCACAAAATTTTGACTTTTTTCTCAACATTTGGACTTTTCTAAACATTTCAACTTTTTTCTCAACATTTCGACTTTTTTCTTGAAGTGCATAATGAAAAAAAAATCTTCCTCCTCTAAAATATTATTTTTATTTTTCTCCTGCCTGGCCCTAATACTCTTTCGTAGAAAAGAGTGTAAATGTACAGATGTAAATGATCTGCTGTGGCAGGACCTAGAGGGAAAAGCTAAAAGAAGAAGACCTAGGGATGGGAATTGATGAGGTTTTGTCAATACCTATGAAACTATTGGTTCTGCTTATTGATCCAACTCTTTCCCTTATCAGTTCCCAGCTGAGTTTCAATTAGGATGCAAGTACACCTACGGAGGCTTTGGGCCTTAAAACAGATGCCTTACTGCCTCAAATTCCTTTGGAAAAAACCAAACAAAAGCAGACATGCCGTTTATGAAACTTTGGAACTGGCTCTGAGGTGGAACCGGTTTTTCAGTTGGACATGGACATGTTGGATAAGAGTTTTATGCGACTTTCTCTTCCTGGTACAGGACACGATGACTGTTGGACGATTGGCACACAGTGGGCCCCAATCATGAAATCTTCAAAGATCTGTGAATAGATTTACACATTTTATTTATTTATTTAATCTTCATTTAACCAGGTAAGTCAGTTGAGAACAGTTTCTCATTTACAATGACCACTCTGGGCAAGAGGCAGCACAAAGAGTCAAACACATACAATCACAGTGAAACAAACAATCAAACACGATATATAAAAAACACAGAACCCATAAGAAAAATATGTGCAATCGCGCCGCGCAGCGCTGCGTCGCTGCGGCCAGTTAGGACAGTCCAATACAAAATAAAGCAATGGAATTGATTTTGTCGCTGACACTTGCTCACATCGCATGCAGTTAGGACACGGTGTTAGGAACAGTTTTTCTTCCCAGTAGCTGCTGAACTCTGGTAGGCCTCTGTTATGAATGAGGCCCAGTGAGTTTATTGTAGGTTGGTGATGAAATGAATATAACAAATCCTTGATCATTTTTCTCCACAAACACACACACACACCAGAGGTCATGCTCACACACGTCATCTACTAGCAGAAAGCTGTTGTGTGATGTTCATTGAAACTGAACCCCGGAAAGGATTTACGTATTTAAAAATACACACATTCTTTGTCAAATACCCGTATCATAAAGATGCCTTGGATTCTCATACTTCAGAAACCCGGAGCTACTTGAATGCATGCATCCACTCTACAGAGGACCGGGTTGCTATAGCAACGTCCATAGAAAGACATATCAAGTACCTTGTTTTGTCACTGCCCTTTCAAGCTTCCCTTCAGGTACCGTCCTAATGAGATGAGGAAGCAGGTTTAAGATGTGGATATTAGAACATTACAGATATTACTACACAAATACTACAGATATAAATGCTCAAACTGGAATATATACCAGTCAAGAATATACGATTGTGCTATAACTGGATGTTGAATGAAAGTGAATGACTGATGAGAGTGTTAACTTTGATTGGTATTGTTGCTTGTGATTTTAAACCTCATGAGATGATGGGAAGGGAAAGGCAACAAGCTAAACATAACTTTTGGAGAATTTGAGATATAAATCGGCTGAAAAAGGAGACCATACACGTGGCGGTCTATTGGTTACTTTGGCAGGGTGGAGGAGCAGCCACTCAGCTGATTGTGCCACACACACACACCTGTGCCCAATCAGCCTCTCCACCCTGCTTGCCTTCATAAATAGCAGCTGCACACCAGCAGGGGTCTGCTGGGAGGAAGCTGCTGAAGGGGACGGCACGTGTGTCTTGGGTGAAAGAAGAGTAAATAAAAGAGTTCCTGCACTAAAACCTGTGTCCTCTGTCCTGTCGGGTGACCCCCGTAGCACTAGCCCTGCTACACTGGTGCCCAACGTGGGGCCCGACAGGATGGAGGAGGGGTGCGGGGAGCGGACCCTGGAAGCGCTGGCACAGGTGCTGGCGGACCTGGCAGCCCTGTTGTAGGGCCAGGGGGAGCAGCAGATCGCAGCGCTGGAGGCGCTGGTGGCGCAGCAGCCGACAGGCCGCGAGGCAGAGGCTGCGGGCCGCCAAGCGACGGCTCCTGAGGCAGCCCCAGCGACGGCAGGACCCGCAGCGCGACCCACCCCGGCGCCGCGCCTGAGGTTCGTCACGGCAGTCCTGCAGGCGACGGTTGCCGAGGCGCCGGTTCCTGAGGCGGCCCTGGACGCGGCGGTTCCGGAGGCGGCCCTGGACATGGCGGTTCTGGAGGCGGTTTCGGAGGCGGAGGTCGCGGAAGCGTCGGAGGTCCTGGACACGGCCGAGGCGGAGCCATCGGTCGCCGGCTCCGGAGACGGACCAGCTGCTGGAGCAGTGCTTCGTTGGGGAGGGGGTGGTCCTGGGCGCACCCCGGCCAGGGCCGCGGATGCTGTCTGGCCCGAGGCCACCCTGGGCCCAGTCCCGAGAGCGGCTAGGTTAGCTGGCTAGGCCGGATGGTCCCCGACCTGAGTTGGGCGATGGGGGTGTGTGGCAGGGTGGAGGAGCAGCCACTCAGCTGATTGGCCACACCCGTGCGAACGTTCCCACGTGGGGCCCCATTTTTGCAGCCAATTTATATCTGGGATGGCCCCCACAAACAAATGTTTGCTGGGAAATTGTGAGCCTTACTGAAAATGGGCAGTCTCAGCGTGTTGACGTGCGTAGTTTCATGACAACACACGCTGTGGAGGTTTCAGTGTGAATGTACAGCTGGAGGGAAGAGAGGAGTTAAAGAAGGGATTTCAACTGTGCCTTTAAACTGTGGGTGAAAGACAGAGATCAATCTAGCCACCTCCTCTGGCCCTACAGCCAATGGGCATTATGAGCGGGCGCCCAGGGGCCCACGCGCATCTAGGGGCCCATGGCCAAGCCTCTTTGGTTGTTTTTTTTGTATTTTTGTTTTTTTTTAGGGATTGGGGCAGCTAGAATTGGAGAAACCCGTAGACTGTATAACCAATAAAAATCACAATGATTTTTTTTTACCAAAATGGAATGTTTTGATTGGTCAAACAGCTAGCAGTCAGACGTCACTGCCCTTATAAACGCAGCACTGACAGCACCGAGTTGTGGGAAAGTAGGAGTGTGATTACAGAAAGATGAGTGAGAGAAGCGGTTGCAGTAAGAGAAAGCGGAAAAGAGAAAAGGAGGAGAGGCAGGCAACTTTTTTAAAAAGTGTGCCTTCCATCCACAACTTTTTTTCCAAAAGAAGCAGGGATGAGGAGGAAGAGCCGTCGTCGGCCCTGTTGGTACAGCCACAGGGACAGCTATCACCGCTTTTGTTTGCAAATGCTAATGCGTAACAATATACTGATAGTCTTGATATTGTAGCTGCTTGCTGAGGAAAGCATAGTTGCAAGTATGTGTAAATCCTGTGTGATGGAGGACATCTGCAGGTGCCGATTTTGTCCATTGTAATCATACAGACAGTACCCTATCAGTGTAAATCCTGTATAAGCTACAGGTGTTTCCAACAAATAGCAGTCCATAATTCAAAACCCAGTTTGTTTGCATGTTTGTGTGTGTTTTCGGAGGAGGGGGGGGAGGAGGATGCACAACAAGCATCCTGACCAGCTGCCCAAACCACACCAGAGTTTAAAAACCTGGATGACTGAGCTCCTCGCCCTAACGGTTTCGCCCGCCACTCCTTGCAGACGCTCATTTCAGCAGCTCATGTTCACAGCCTCATTCTTTCAGTCACTATATCTGCTGGTAAATCGAGAGCCTTGATTTTTGCCTCAGCTCCGTCTTGGCCACAACAGACTGGTGCAGCGTCTGCATCGCTGCGGATGCTGCACCAGTCTGCCTGTCAATCTCCCGCTCCATTCAACCCCCGCTGTTTGAAACAATGAAAGAGAAAATTAAAGCAGCAGCGGATGGTGCACGTCAGGATGAAGCCATCACTAAATCATCGGCCTACTTCATAGAACAGAAGACAAAAGCCTTCAAGAAGTGGAGAGATGCCAGATGAGAGTTCTGAGCAAATGTGCCAAAATGTGCAACCACACAACTGATACTGATTCATAGCTGAGCCTTGAGAAAGTTCTTCTGACAACATGCTAGGAAGGCAAGGCCACTTTATTTAAAGAGTACATTGTAAAATCACAGACGATTCAGTGCTTCACATTGTATCAGAACATTAAAAACACAAAGGAGTCAGAGCAGAAATAATATTTATTAAGAGAGTTTTTGACCCTGAGTCAAAAAAAAGGAAGCTAATTTAGATAACAGCATGGATGTAGAGGCTGAAAGTCAGATCTAATTTCTAACTATTATTAATATCTAACTGTTATTATTATCATTATTATTATTTTCTTTGCCAAATATGATTATTTCTATCTTGTCTTTATTTTGTTCATGGAAGTTTGATGGCATCTCCTCTAAGCACCGGCCAAATGAGTCAGCCGAGCTATAATCATATATAATCGAGCTATAACCAGTACTGGAGTTAAGGGGGGATGGCATCCCCCCCTGAAATAAAAACGGTCAAAATCATCCCCCCTGTAAAACTGCCATCCCTCCTTTCCATCCCTTATGTCATTTAATCAATGAATGTGGTTTTACTGCTATTTCAACATTTAAAGTCATTACCAGAAAAATAACTTATTTGACAATTTTCACCTGTTTCAAGTAAATTTTCACTTGAAATAAGTAGAAAAATCTGCCAGTGGGACAAGATTTATCTTCTCATTACAAGCAAAAAAATCTTGTTCCACTGGCAGATTTTTCTACTTATTTCAAGTGAAAATCTACTTGAAACAGGTGAAAATTGTTGTTTTTTCCAGTGATGAGTCTTATTTTAAGTGTAATGACATTTTTTTTTACTAAAATGAGACATTTTAACTAGAAATAAGACAAATATTCTTGTTAAGATTTTGAGTTTTTGCAGTGATCCATGTTACTTATCCTGTGAAGGACAGAGTCATATTGATACGTTCAGAAAAGTGTTTTTTATTGTTGTGTTTTGATGTATTTGATGTAAGCCCAGTGGATATTTAAAGCTTACAGAAGGCTGCATTTAACTGCTGCTATGTCATTCCTGCAGTATTTCTGCAGGTGTTTTGGTCACTGCTATTATTTGTAATATATTATATTATTTGTAATCAGCACAAATTATCTGTCCCCATATGATCAAATCTACCATCCCCCCTGATTTCTTTTTTACAACTCGAGTACTGGCTATAACCTCTGTTTATTCGTGAATGTATAACTTTATAACATTTTACCTATATCACTAGCTTTTATACAGATGTTGGAGTCTTTGGAGATTGACTCACTTTTGGCTGCGACACCTAGTGGTCACTCAGGGAACTGCAACACCCCCACTTCCACATTCAACAATGCAAAAAGAAAAAACGCAAAAAAGAAAACAAAGAAGAAGAATTAAAGCTCATAATTGTTTTGCTTAAGGTGTATATAGTTCAATATTAAGAAGGAGTTTATGCTTTAGTCCATGTGAGTGCAGGCTGGGTGGGTGGTGATGCACTTTCGGTCGATGGCCTTCAATATCTCACCATCACAACCGCCTCCTGAGCTCACAGCTCCATCTTAACAAAGGTAATCATTTATCCTTTCTACTTTCACCGACTTGGCTGTCTAACACACACTCACTGGCACACACGCAAGTCAATTCGCTCTCCCTCTGTGACACCATCACAGATAAAGTGATGAAATGGTTTTCTCCTCCAGCGCTTTTCAATTCACATTAGGGGGAATATTGTGTTCCACTATTTTAAACAGTTGCAGGTAAATCAAACTATATTGGGCCAATCTCTGCCTCTTGATCAGTGCTTTGAATTGAGCCATGTATGTGATTGCGTATCTATCTTTTTCTAAAGTGGAGAGTACTTTTTATAATAGTTTGGGTTGCAATGGGACTTTTATGTGAAACCTAAATTGTAATCATTTTCCAAAAGCGCTGCCCGTCCTCACTATTGATTTTCGAGGAGTCACATTACCTTGAGTGCCCGATGCGAGCCGTAGACACCCCTGCAGTATGAAGTCTCAATCAATGCTGGATGTGAACAAAGAACCCACCACCCCTCCCCGTCCTCGATTTGCCAACCGGAGTAATTTTCTCTCTCTTTTCGACATTTGTTCAGACATAAAACTGGCAGGGCTTCCTCTGCATCATTGTATACCTCCCGCACAAAGCGTCCACATTATACACAAACTGAGAGAAAAGAGGAACAAAGAGCTGCAAAAGCAAATCAGCACTCAGTGCCAGAATAATAACACGGGGGAATTAAATCACTTTAGAGAGCTGCAGTCAGGTAACTCAAAAAACACACAAACACTCTGCACTTGGAATCGATGGCACCGGCTCAGAGCACCAACCGCACTTTCTCCGTTTCTACCTGGCACATCGCTGTGTCATGACAGCTGTTTTAAGACTCGCTAGCAATTTGTTGTAACTTGTTCTGTTTCGAGCCTGTTAGTTGGCACAGAGTTTTAACACCCCGGTCTGCAGCTCGCATTATAGGGAAGGCATTTATTTACCATCTAAAATGATTCTTTTTTACTGGCGGTTGATCCTCAATGTCAAGCGATGGGATTTTGTGAATGTTTGAGTGTTAAATGGAACATACTGCAATTAAAAAACGCACGAGTAATTCTGACGCTTTCCAGGTTTTTTTTTTTCTTTTGCGCAGCATAAATTCCTCACTTTTGATATATTTCCAGAGCACACGGATCAGCAAATGTGACAAATTTGAGCACAACAGCGTCAGAGGTTGGCTGGGTGACAAGCAGCTGAGCGAAACAGGAGCCGTTTATTTGCCAGCGTGAGTGCTACCTGCCAGCTTTGCTCTTGATGGCTTCCATGTTCCAGTTTGCTTTGCGTTTGTTGTTAAATTAAATCAATGAGCAACCGCAAAAAGTACATTTTCCTCATAAACTCACCAAAGAGCAGAGTCACAATATTTAGTGCATTCAAACAGATAACTGGTCATTTGTTACCTGCTCAATTTGAAAAGTAAATGTTTATATGAACAACAATAGCTTTACTGTGAGTTCTTCGACAAATTATATATTTAGTAATGACGTGGAATACGTTGTACGTTTGTGTACAGTTATTTTGTTTATACTCGGGCAACTTCTCATATGGATTAATTAGGGCCCGAGCACTGACAGTGCAAAGGCCCTACTGTATCTGTAGGAATTATTATTTTCCTTCTGACGAAATGAGGGTCTTTTTTCCCCCTAAACGTGCCCCAAAAGTCACCAAATTTTGCACGCAAGCCCGGCCTGGCGATAAATGTGATATTTAATGGTTTGCATTAATGGGCGTGGCCTAATGGCTCAACAGCGGCCCCTAGAAAACTTTGTGCCTCAAGCCCCACAATACGGTTTGACGTACATGCACGAAAATCGATACACACCTGTATCATGTCGCAACTTAAAGAAAAGTCTCTTGGCGCCATGGCCGAAACCGAACAGGAAGTCGGCCATTTTGAATTAATCGTGTAATTTTGGCGCAATTTATGCCATTTCTTCGGCAGTTAATACGGCCCGAACCGTAACCTGCACCCAGGTGTGTTATACATCAAAATGTGCGTCTCCATCCTGCAACGACGCGCATTACTTTTCTCGGTCAAAAGCGTTACTGTGGCGATGCTAGACGCCAAAAAGCGCGCCCCCCTTCATCTGATTGGTCCATATTTGATAGTTCCTACTTTCTGCTATAACTTTTGAATGGTTTGACATAAAGACTCGTGGGTGGTTTCATCGGACAAGGTTTTGAGTCCTTGACCATAATTGGTGCAGCTTAGGCCCGCCTCTTCTTCTGATTGGTGGATATCTGATAGTCCCTACTTTCTGCAATAACTTTTGAATGGTTTGACATAGAGAGTCGTGGGTGGTGTCATCAGCTAAATGTCCAGGCCTGAAGAATCTACATCAAGTCATACAAGCTTCCACTGCAGCCTGAACGTGCACAAGGATGCGAGGGCCCATTCATCGCTGCTTGGAGCTAGGCGTCATAAGCTTAGGCTTCATATATATATATATATATATATATATATATATATATATATATATATATATATATATATATATATATATATATATATATATATTTTATATATATAAAAAAACATATTTGTTTCCATCGTTCCATCACACAACCCAACTATTTCTCTTTTTTTCCGCAGAAATGTCCTCTTCGGTCTTCCTGTTGTTTTCCTGCTTGGTCGCAGCGTATCCAACCCCCAAACCATCATGAGTTCACGCCAGCTCCACCCCCTCTTTTTCACATCCAACCACCATGTTTCCTGTGATGTGTTTATTCTCAATTGCTCCGAAAGAGACTCTTAACATCCTT